>NW_015117570.1:0-5705 GCF_001443285.1 Poecilia latipinna
AGATCCACGTTCAGATGATGGTTGACTCAACATTAATATAATGTAGAATCAACATTGATTCATAACTGATTCAATGTACTATCAACACAAATATGCAGACAAGTTGACATACAGATGATGGTTGAATCAACATTGATATAATGTCAGTTATGGTTGAAACCCTAACGTTGATTCAACATACAAGTCTCCGACCTCTTTCAATGTTGTTTCAATGTCAGCGTTCAACGTTGATTCAATGTTTCTGGCTGACATTGATTCAATGTTGTTTCAATCATTCTGTGCTATCTGGGTATACTGTGCTGCTAATTGTACAAAATTCTATTTGTACAACTGATACTAAAATTTTCTTGTTGTTTTACATGTATATGAAGTTATGAAAAATTCCTATGCAACTAAACAATTTGTGGAATTACATAAAAATAATAATTAACATAAATGTCAAAATAATCATTGCTTTTTAAAGGTTTCAGTGGACAAAGTTCAAGTGATGATGACAGTGTGGTTCATGTAAGGTTGCCATCTCAAGATAGTCCACTATCTGACACTGTGGTCAGTCTGCATCTTTATGACATTTCTCCTGAATTGAATTACTTACACTTTCTTTTGATAAGATAAAACATGTCTTTTATATGTTGTACATAGGTGTGGGATGGTCCAGATGAAGCAAGCACTCCAAGACTGGAGAAACTTTTGAATAGGTAAAATACAAATTACTGTTTGCTTCATATTTTCTTGCAGAAACTGTTATATCCACTGTATAGCTATGTTAATTTTTGTTTTCAGGCCTTTTGGACACACAGAACAAGGGTCTGATCAGGTAAGATTGAACTCAATCCCTTTCATAGTTCAATATGTAAAAATTACATACCATAAAATATTTTCAAAAATTCACAAAGACAATCACCCAAGATGAGATACATGACATTGTGTTAGCTAAGTCTGTATGGTATTGCCACTACCACAACTGGAGTACTAATTTATGTTAAATTAGGATGGAGGAAACACCAACGTCCAGGAGCATCCCATGTCCTCAGAGGGCCAGAACCGCTTCTATCAGTAGGTTGTGTGAGCACATGTCAACTTTTGCACATGTCAACACATTTACTGAAATGATTTATAGAAATTGCACATAATATTTGGCATAAAGACTTACAAAAAATTCCATCACGGATAAATCCAAGAACTGTAATTAACTGAATTATTAATCTCAACTAAAATGTCTTCTTACATTTCCAAACTGAAAAAAGTCATTGAAAAAAAAAGTTTTGCACCTGTCAAGTTAAAACAGCAAATGGTACATTTGTGAGTGCATTTACTATCTCCACCCAACTGGCACACACATCACAGAGAACCAAGCGCACCCATCCCTTTCACTCAGGCCCATCTGAAGTCTATCAGGTAACTTGGCACACCTGTGCTCACAATGATCTCTGCAGACAAAGAGCCTCAGCTTCAAGCTTCCACAAAGACACTCTGGTAGGAACTGGACATTATATCATTTAATCTGCATTCAGAGACCAAAATTAGCCTTTGATTCAATGGGTTTTATGTGTTTGGAATGTAGTTTATTTGTTTGTTCATTCACTGTTTACTTAAAAGTAGATTGTTAACACTACCTGAAAAATATTTAATTAGTTCATTGTGATCTGTAATTGATTTTGTTTAATTTGTTTGTAGGTTTTCAACCTGCTCTGTGACTACTTATGTAAAGTCATGGTGGTCTTACACTGTCAATTGAAATAATCTACAGACAAAAATAAAAGATAACTAATAATTGTTGCTGACATTAGTGGTTCCTGCTTTTCTTTGAGGGAAGCAAGCTTTTTCAAGTTTGGGCAGAAGATGAGGTGGTTTAAGAGCAAAAAACTTGACAGCACCATAACTTCTGGTTGTTCAATATTTTTTTTCGATCAAACTTTGAGTAGTGTGCAAGAATTAGCCAAATATGCTGGTGTTAGCTGTCCTACTGCCAAGAATGACTGACAGAAATCTCTATGCCTTATCAGGGATGAATTTAAATTATTTACCTAGTAAAGTATTTACTCTATTTCCTTTTCAATACAGCAACTACACAAATGTGTACGCACCAATAATTGTTGACAGCGACTCTGAGCCGGATGAATATGTGATGCAGTTCCCTGAGCAAAGGTATTAATTAGAAATTAGTTTTCTTCTAAATCCTTTTGTGCTTTTTGTATTTGAAATAATTGTACACTTCATGTTTTATAGTACAGACAACGTGACTGCTGCGGACATCATTTCAGAGCTCTCGGCAATGATCAAGTCATCATCTCTCAGCCGCTTTAACATAAACAGAGCCAATGTATGGGATGGAGCACTGAGAGGTTTCAAGCGGGCTTCTTTCAACCCTTTCAATGAAATATTTGTAAAATTCACCGATGACGAGGGACAGGCAGAAGACGGTGTTGATAACGGTGGTCCCAAGCGCGAGTTTCTAAGCCTTTTAATGAACTGCTTAAGGACTCGAAGAGTCTTTGATGGGCCTGAAGAAAGGAAATTTATCACTTTTGACAGTGAAGGTATTGGCGTTAAGGGCAATATTTCAGAGTTTTCTCATAAGAATGTGACAGCCGTTGGTGAATGTGGAATTAATGTGAACAAAATCTATACAGCAGCCAAAAATGATGAATATTTCCTGGTTGGGAGGATGATTGCCACTTCTGTCGTTCATGGAGGTCCAGGTCCTCAATTCTTATCTGAGAAGCTCTACCAGCACCTCACAGGAACATCAACAAATACAGAAGGAAAGATAGAAGACATCACCGACAACACCATGAGGGCTTCTTTGATTGAGGTAGGATAGCATTATTGATGAGGCTTTACAAGTTGTTACAATCAAGCAAAAATTTTGTTATTCCATAACTTCATTATTCCATAACAAGATCATTTGTATTTTGTGTTTGATACGATTCTATTGTTCAGAATAAATCTGATATTTTCTAAAAGGCACATGTTGTCATATTAAAGCACAAACAAGTACCTACGCTACCTTCACTTATGAGAATGCTATATGCATAAAAAAGACAAGCCACTTTATTAGGTACATCTCGTTAGTACCGGTTTGTACGCCCATTTGCCTTCTGAACTGCTTTAATCCATAGTGGCATGGATTCAACTAAATACTGGAAACTTTCCTTAGATAGTCTGGTCCATCTTTGCATGATGGCATCACATAGTTGCTGTAGATTTGTTGGCATTACATCCATGATGCAAATCTCTCCTTCCACCACATCCCTAAAGTTTTCTATTGGATTGACATCTGGTGACTATGGAGGCCATTCGAGTTCAGTGAACTCATTATGTTTAAGAAACCAGTCTGAGATGATTCATGCTTTCTGACATGGCAAGTTAACGTGCTGCAATTTGCCATCAGAAGATGAAAACACTGTGGTCATGAAGTATTTTGCTTAGCAAAATACTCAGGTAGGCTTTGGCGTTGACACGATGTTCGATCGGTACCAATGGGCCAAAGTGCACTCCATTGCACCACCCTGAATCGTGGAACCGTTGAGCCAGATGGATCCATACTTTTATGTTGTCACCAAATTCTGACCCTCCCATCCAAATGTCATTGCTGAAATTGAGACTCATCAGACCAGGCAACGTTTTTCCAATCTTTTATTGTCCAATTTTGTTGATCCTGTGTGAATTGTAGCCTCAGCTCCCTGTTCTTGGCTGACAGGAATGGCATCCGGTGTGGTCTTCTGCTGCTATAGCACATCTGACTTAAGGTTTGACATGTTGTGTGTTCAGATGCTCTTCTGCATAACTCGGTTGTAACGAGTGGTTTCTTGAGTTATTCTTGCTGTTCTATGAGCTCAAATCTTTCTGGCCATTCTCCTCTGAACTCTGGCATCAGCAAGGCATTTGCAGCCACAGAACTGTTGCTCACTGGATATTTTACCTTTTTTGGACCATTCTGTGTAAACCCTAGAGAAGGTTGTGTATGAGAATCCCAGTAGATCAGCAGATTCAGAGTATTTCATAAACTGCTGAATATTTCAAAAATACTCATCAGTATTCCTAAAATACTGCTGAGAGTTTTGTTTGCAATGTTGTTGGTGCATGTCTGGCACCAACAACCATGCCATGTTCTTTTATAAATTAATTTCACATAACAATGCCCCTTTAAGTGTTGTATATCTTCTTACCTTCAAACAGGTACTGGAGTAGTATATTCATTTATGTTTTTGGTTATTGTTCTCTACCATAGATATCCAGTGCAGGTACATTGACTGAACTACACCAGTCAGTTGAAAGACATGCAAGCATCTTGCAAACTGCTGGTTGCTTGCAGTTCCCTGTGAGTGTTGATGACAAATGGAAAATTGTAAAGGAGTTCATTGATTGGTACATCATTTACCGCAACCATTTCTCTATTCAAAGGTAATGTTTCTCTTCCTTAACTTAAAAAATAACTATGCTAATTTAGTTACTATTTTGTTGCAGTTAAAACAAGCAAATGTACAATAGTGCAAGAATCAATCAATCAACAGCACCCAGCAGCCAAATAAGTAGGAGCCTTGTTGATTGGACGGTTTAACTGGAGAAAAATAACGTTACTTTGGGTTAATTCACTGTGTACAGTGGATCAGCAATATTACCTATGCTAAATAAAAATAATAAAAAAAGATTAGACATATTAATGTTCTTTGTGTGACTGAAAAATATCTATTTAAAGTTATGCTCTTTTGATAATAATTAAGGTGATTTCTGTTTCAAACTTTTTATAGATTCAAGGATGGCCTTTCAACACTGAACTTCCAGAATGCTTCCGAAGCAGCATGCTTCCGTGTTCAGGCCATTTATGTGTGCAAGAGTGGAACAGCTGACTTTCAAAATATTGGAGGAAATATTTGAGGTTCAGCTCAGTGAAAAGGGTAGCAGCAGACGACATGAGGAAACAAGAGTGCTAGGATTCTGGAGAGACTATCTCCTTGACACAGAAGGTGGACATTAAGATTTATTGCTATATTTTTGTGTTGTTGTAATATCTGATACATGAACTCGTTGCTTCTTTTCTAGAACAAAAAACGGGTCTCTCTCTCCAGGACATCCTGATGTTTGCCACCGGCTTGAACACACTACCTCCATCTTCAATTCTGCCACCACCAAAACTGATCTTTCAGGCCACTTCTCGTTTTCCTGTCAGTAGCACCTGCTCCAACACTATCAAAATACTGAGTCCAAGACGTATCATCAGTTTAAAGAAGACATGGACTTTGGGATTCAAAACTCCCCTGGGTTTGGGCTTTATTAAGGTCAAATGCATAACAACAAAACAAAATGCTGACTATTTAACTTGTCAAACCTGTTCAGTTATAACACTGTTGGTTAGTGTTTGTGTGAGACCTTCAAATTTAGATTCTTGTTTGTTTATAAGTCCGCCATGTTTTTCAGTTTGATATAGTTTTCGACACATGATTCCCAACTCTGTGGATGTGCTAGGCCACACTGTCTCTGGAGGTCCTCAAACTGTGCCTGAAGGTGTTCATCTCCACATTGAATGTTGTTAGTCTCTGTCACAAACTGTCCCAATTGCTCCTGGGAGACTGGGAAACCAGTCTGTTCCACCAAACCTAGGAATAGAAGAAGCACAGTAAACATTGTTTAGTTATATTTGCATTTCTTCACTAAACTGTTACTGCTGTGACTATTGTTGTAGCCTGTCTAAATGATTAATT
>NW_015117570.1:7786-9617 GCF_001443285.1 Poecilia latipinna
TAATTTAGTTACTATTTTGTTGCAGTTAAAACAAGCAAATGTACAATAGTGCAAGAATCAATCAATCAATCAATCAATCAATCAACAGCAGCCAAATAAATAGGAGCCTTATTGATTGGACGGCTTAACTGGAGAAAATTAACGTTACTGTAGGTTAATTCACTGTGTACAGTGGATCAGCAATATTACCTATGCTAAATAAAAATAATAAAAAAAGATTAGACATATTAATGTTCTTTGAGTTACTGAAAAATATCTGCTCTTTTGATAATAATTAAGGTGATTTCTGTTTCAAACTTTTTATAGATTCAAGGATGGCCTTTCAACACTGAACTTCCAGAATGCTTTGGAGCAGCATGCTTCCGTCTTCAGGCCATTCATGTGTGCAAGAGTGGAACAGCTGACATCCAAAATATTGGAGGAAATATTTGAGGTTCAGCTCAGTGAAAAGGGTAGCAGCAGACGACTTGAGGAAACAAGAGTGCTAGGATTCTGGAGAGACTTTCTCCTTGACACAGAAGGTGGACTTTAAGATTTATTGCTATATTCTGGTGTTATTGTAATATCTGATACATAAACTCATTGCTTCTTTTCTAGAACAAAAAACGGGTCTCTCTCTCCAGGACATCCTGATGTTTGCAACCGGCTAGAACAAACTACCTCCATCTTCAATTCTGTCACCACCAAAACTGATCTTTCAGGCCACTTCTCGTTTTCCTGTCAGTAGCACCTGCTCCAACACTATCAAAATACCAATGTCCAAGACGTATCATCAGTTTAAAGAAGACATGGACTTTGGGATTCAAAACTCCCCTGGGTTTTGGCTTTATTAAGGTGAAATGCATAACAACAAAACAAAATGCTAACTATTTAACTTGTCAAACCTGTTCAGTTATGACACTGTTTAGTGTTTGTGTGCGACCTTCAAATTTGGATTCTTGTTTGTTTATAAGTCCGCCATGTTTTTCAGTTTGATATAGTTTTCGACACATGATTCCCAACTCTGTGGATGTGCTAGGCCGCACTGTCTCTGGAGGTTCTCAAAATGTGCCTGAAGGTGTTCATCTCCACATTGAATGTTGTTAGTCTCTGTCACAAACTGTCCCAATTGCTCCTGGGAGACTGGGAAACCACAGTCTGTTCCACCAAACCTAGGAATAGAAGAAGCATAGTAAACATTTAGTTATATTTACATTTCTTCACTAAACTGTTACTGCTGTGACTATTGTTGTAACCTGTCTAAATGATTAATTGTATTTAAATTTAAATTTTAGAAATTGTCATCTGAAATTGTTAGAATAAAAAGTGACATACTGTTAACACATTGTTCATTATTTTTGTTTTGGCAAATTATTTTTTAGAGTTCCCAAAGAGGTTTTAAATTAACCAGATGTTGAAGACAAAAACAACAAAAATTACCTGTGAGGTAGATGATACATCACATCTGGTTTACCAGATGGACAGCAAGATTGTTTAACAGGTCTTATGGTATGTTTATTCCACCTGTCCTTGCATTCATCAAGATCTCTCTGTAGCATATCCATGAAGACAAACCGCACAAGGCATGTGTGCTCATGACTTCCATTGAAGAGATGTCTTTCCTTCAAATCGTTCATGAGATCCATCCAGAACTGAGATCTACAATAAACCAAAATTATAAGATAATTAGATCAGCAGAAAGTAATAGGACTAGTTTCTATGTCATGAAAATATTTAAATATATGTTGACCTACACAGTTAAATATAATGTAAGCAGACATCAACTGTTATACTTTAAATGTTGAGCTTCTGATTCATCCATTTCAAATGTTACACTATAAAATTAAGTTGT
>NW_015117570.1:15424-16333 GCF_001443285.1 Poecilia latipinna
AAGGCATGTGTGCTCATGACTTCCATTGAAGAGATGTCTTTCCTTCAAATCATTCATGAGATCCATCCAGAACTGAGATCTACAATAAACCAAAATTATAAAAAATGTCTAATTTCAGCAGAAAGTAATAGAACTAGTTTCTATGTCAAGAAAATATTTAAATATATGTTGACCTACAGAGTAAAATATAATGTAAGCAGACATCAACTGTCATATTTTAAATGTTGAGCTTCTGATTCATCCATTTCAAATGTTACACTATAAAATTAAGTTGTATATAGCACAAAACATAATGGTCATTAAGAGATATGCAAGTACTTCATTTCTTCTGACAAAGTAGAGGTAATCGAGTACAACGTTGCATTAAAATTTTGAAATGTTTGCTTATCTAAGAAGACTACTAAATTTATTCACCTTTTCAAGGTCTACTACTTGGTATTTATACCAAATTACAATAAACTGTTGACAAACTCACCTTTGTTTTCTGAAATATGACCACCAGCTTTCGATGCGTTGGTTGGCTGTTGAAGAGCCATACATATGGCTGGCAGCCCCAGCAAAATCATCAGTGTGTGATGACCTTAATGTACAATGCATTGCCACCATTGTTCCATTTTCAGTGCCACAGTCTGTGCGGAGGCGCATTGGTATCTTTCCAAATTCTGAGACACATTGCACATAGTTTTGAGCAATGACTCCAGGATCATTATTGCTGGCTTTACACACTAACCAACGCACCTTCCGAGAATACCCATCTATGCAACCACTTATTGCCAAGCCATAGGGCTTTAGTTTGTCATAACCATCTGCATGCCAGACATAGTTTGGGCCACAAGAACTATAAACTCTTCTTATAAATCTTCGTCTTGCATGCAGTTGTACTCCTGAGGGGTCAAGTTCTGCCATCAA
>NW_015117571.1:0-985 GCF_001443285.1 Poecilia latipinna
ATTATTATTATAATTATTATCATCACTATTATTACTATAATAATAATAATAATGATGATAATACCAGGCTGCACAGTGGGGCAGTGGGTAGCACTGCTGCCTTGCAGCCAGGAGGTCATGGGTTCGATTCCCGGCCCGGGTTTTCTGCAGGGTCTGAGTGTTCCTGGTTGTTTGTCTTGTTTCTCCTGCTGACCTCATTTAATTCATTTAATTTAATTCAGATCCAGGTATTAAAACCCAGAGCAGCAGAACCAGAACCGGATCACCTCTTTATGGGAGTCCTTGTGGGCCTCCAGGGTCTTCATGATGGTCAGCTCAGCGTAGTTCCTGAATCGGGCCGGCTGGTTCCTCAGGATCTCCTTCAGAACCCGCAGGGCCAGGGCCCGGATGGTGTGCTGCCGGGAGACGAGAACCAGGTCAGTACCGCCCCAGAGTCCTGGTCCGGTCCCTCTGGAGAGAGACCGTCAGCAGGCCCCAGAACCAGAACCTACTTCCTTGTCGCAGAGCGTCTCCAGCAGCAGCAGCAGGACGGTTTTGAAGTGTTCGTCCCACACGGGGGCGCTGTCCTCCCGCGTGACCTTCAGCAGCTCCAGCAGCGCCGCGCGCCGCTCCTCGCTGCGCTCGTTGTGATTGGACAGCTCTTTCAGCAGGTCGGCCACCAGGTCCGAATGGGCCGGTCCGACTGAGAGGGGAACCAGAGAGGGGTTAGCATGTTCGCTAGGACGATTCTAGAACCGGGAAACGTCCCAGAGTCAGAGCAGAACGATCCGACCCAGCAGAACCGACCCAGAAGAACCAACCTGACCTGACAGAACCGACCCAGAAGAACCGACCCAACAGGACCAATCCAGCAGAACCAACCCAACCTGACAAAGCCGACCCGACAGGACCAATCCAACAGAGCCGACCCGACCCGACCCGACCCGACAGGACCAATCCAACAGAACCGACCCGACCCGACCCGCCAGGACCGATCCAACCGACC
>NW_015117571.1:6921-8609 GCF_001443285.1 Poecilia latipinna
ATGGCCGCCCTAAATCTCATCAGCGACAATAGGCAGATGCGTCTGTTCTTTTATTATGTCTATGATAAACTCAGGTAAAGTTAAGCTTGCTGTGTTTACTCTGTAGGTTCCAGAACAGACCAGGCCAAAACGCGCCATCAACCCATCGGTGAAAAAATGGTGACCTCCATGGGTGAAAAATATAACTAAAGATAAACATTTTTGAAGTAATTATGAGTTTTGACGTATCACAAACTGCATTTTGTTAGCTAAGAAAATTTCGACACATTTAGGCCAACATGTTCAGCTAATCCTGCATCCCTTTAAAGGAGTGTTTCCCATCCCTGGTCCTCGAGGCTCACTGCATGTTTTAGATATTTCCTTGCTTCAGTCCAACTGATTTCAATCGATGACTGATTAACAGGCGTTTGCTGAACTGCAATCAGTTGAATTAGGCACATTAAAGCAGGAAAACCAATAAAACATGTAGGACAGTGAGCCTTCAGGACCAGGGTTGGGAAACACTGCTTTAAAGGGTCAGCTGACCATCACTGCCCCATGACTGACCCCTGGTGGTCAGATAGTTATACAGCCAATGACTGCTGTCACTTTCTACCAGGGCTGCACAATACTGAGCTGATTTTATTGTCATCACAATGTTTACCAATATTATTATTGAAATATTTTTGTCATTGCAATATTTAGCAATATCTCATCAAAAATATTTACCAATATTATTGTAATATTTGCTTATAATATAATCATTGAAATATTTTCTAATACTATAGTCATCACGATATTTACTAATAAAATCATAATCACAATATTTTGTAATATTGTGCAGCTCTTATTTGAACCCTTCCATAGTGAGGGAGTCTTCCTGCTGCACAGCGCCCCCTCCAGGAGTCACAGAGAACTGATTCTGGGATCTGTTAGCATGTTAACAACCTGTGTGACTCCTGATTCAACCTGGAGACAAGGCCAGGTGATAACAGCAGGTAACCTTTGACCCTTGCTGGGACATGCAGAGTGTCTGCAGACTCACAGTCACGGAACTGCTCCACGTCGTCGTCGAACACGGCCTCCTTCAACGCGCTCTTATCGTAGGCGCAGATGGTTTCTCCATAGCCGTAGGGGGCAAACTCGCGGCTCCGGGGCCCAGAGAAGGACCGTGGCGACGGCGTGTTGAGCAGTGATGTCTTGTTATCCAGGGCGGTGCGGCTACTTTCCACCACGTCTAAACCCAGACGACCATCAGGACCTGGAGACGGAGCCACGACTTCTCTTCCCACCTGGTGGGAAAGACAGGAGGAAGTTCAGAATTAATCACATTTTCAAAATAAAACACCAGGATTTTGCATCTGCAAGAAGCCGACATCTGGCACCTGGAGCTTTATAAATGCAGTTATTATATCTGGTTTTCCTGTAGTATTACTGAATATTAGAAGGAAGTGGAAGCTTGTGACTGGCATCAGGCGCCAGTAATCCACCAGCAATATTCTAGTAATCCACCAGCAATACGCTAGTAATCCACCAGTAATACTCCAGTAATCCACCAGTAATCCACCAGCAATATTCTAGTAATCCACCAGTAATACGCTAGTAATCCACCAGTAATACTCCAGTAATCCACCAGTAATCCACCAGCAATATTCTAGTAATCCACCAGTAATACTCCAGTAATCCACCAGTAATACTCCAGTAATCCA
>NW_015117571.1:13699-16313 GCF_001443285.1 Poecilia latipinna
GCCGATCGATCGGCCACCGATCATAATCGTCCGATTTCCGTGAAAAGGTGTATGATTGGTGATCGCCGATCACCTGCATCTCAGACTTTGTGCCCTGCAGCTGCCAGCGTTTCTCCTGCGTGCTGCAGCAGCAGATCCTAAGCGATGCCCAGAGTGAATAGGAACGTTTGCGTGTGGCGACAGAAAAACACCTCGGAGGTGAAGCTCGTCAAAATGCATCAACACAACTAATCTAATATGACATTTAAAAAGCAAACACTTGACGGAGGGTTGTAAGTTATCGAGGTTCATTGCAGGAAAAAGACACCCAGAGCGATCAGACAGCAGGTAAAGCAGCGCACAGCTACCAACACTCACCTGGAAGAGCACGATGGTTAGACACCTAATAACCCGAAAATAATCTTACTCATCAAGCTGGATGGCTCTGCTCTCGCTGTTGGACCGCCGCCACTCGGCGCTCCACCTGACGGTGAACTCTCACACCGAACGTCTGCCTAAAGCTGCAGGATGTAACTTTAAAAAGTTCTTATATATGTATTAAAACGTTCGCTGTCCTGGCATGAGAGATAATCTGTGAAAAAAAATTTAAATAAAAGATGTAGCTGCTCTCCAGATGTTCTGTATAATTACACTGCTCGGTCAGAAAGCAGCTAGCCATGCTATGCTATCAGGCAGGTAGATCTAGTAACAGGGTAAATTGTTTTAATGCAACTTGCATTTGACTTTGAATGAATGTTTCATTTTTTACTTGACATTATTTGATACAGCAGTGAGATGTATTTGACTTTATGTCTAATTTAGGCTTTGAGAGCCTTACTGTTAAATATTTTATTACAGGTTTTTCTGCTGTCTTTTTGACTGAATACTTTATGCATAGGCCTGCAGGTATTTTATGTTTTTGTCTAAAGTAGGCGATTTCATGGTTCCGTTTTGCCAGATCTCATAGCAGCATTCATACCTAAAGAGAAACATTAACAGCCGATCAACGTGATTGGTATCGGCAGGAAAAAACCTGATCGGAGCATCCAGAGGTTCTGACCTTCCGGATTCGGAACGGTTCCGGCGGTTCTGATGGAAAACTTTTCACTTCCATCAGGATCTTCGCTCTCAGCAGGTGTCATTGCTCCATTACGATTTTTAGCTTAAAGTTGATTTCTACGCGAGTTTATGGTAGCAATGGCCACTGCCATCTGTGGATGGACCATCATGGAACCAGAACCCCTGGTGGGTCGGTAACAGAACGCCTCGCAGCCAAGGTTCTCCAGGACCAGCAGGCAGGTTTGGTGGTGACAGAACCGGCCGCGGTCCGGTCGCTTCCTACCTGGGAGACAGGCCGCCGTGGGAGCAGTTGGTGGGGGAAGTGAGCGGGCTGGACCTGCTGGGGGCGTGGCGCGGCGCCGTCCGGCCCATCGTGTTGCTGGGAGACCCCTGGAGAACAGAAGCAGAAGCTGAGCTTGAATAGGCCTGGACCGGGTTTGGAGGTTCTGGAGGGACTCACCACGCCGCTGCTGCTGTTGCTGGAGTTCTTGAGGTGGCTGTGCAGCAGCTTGGTGGCGCCGTCCTGGAAGGTCTTGGGCAGCGCGCCCAGCAGCATGGTGAACTCCGGCGTGTTCAGCTCAAACAGCGCGATCAGAACCACCTGGGCCGCCTGCACACAGAACCAGAACCGCTTACTGATCCCCGGTCAGCAGAACCAAACCTGCAGAGGAACCTCCGTCAGAACCAGAACCTGGCACATTCCTTGGATCAGAGCAGGAGAACTGGGCCAACAGAACCTGGAGAAGTTCTGGTGTCAACTCGGCTCTGGGTCTCCAGGAATCTTCTCCAGTTCTGCCAGGTTCTGCCCAAATGCAGGTCAACCAGTGTACTGAGGTCTAGAACCTGGTCTGGATCCACCTGGTGGATCTGGTCTGCCCNGTCGCGGCGCAGCGACTCGTTCAGGTCCTCCTGGCTGCGGTAGCTGAAGCTCTGGATGGCCTCCGTGACGCCGCGCAGCGAGCTGTAGATCTCCTCGGCGTTCATGTTCTCCGTGTCGTACTCCGTCACGCTGCCGAGCACAGAGGCGGAACGGTCGTAAGAAGATGCAGCTGGAGCAGAAACACGGCCACCGGTCCGCATGCGTGCGCAGTGTTTCTGCTGCCGGTCCGGTCCAAGCGTGCCGACGTGTCGCTGAGCGACGCCTTCTGCAGCGACGCTCAGTGACAAACAGAACAACTGGACTCGGTCTACCTGGGTGAAAAGGCTCGGCGCAGGGCCCTGAGGCCGGGGGCGGCGGGGACGCACTGAGGCAGGAGGGTAGCAGGGGGCGCAGCGGGGAGCAGCCCGTCGACCCCCCAACCCCACAAACGACTGTAGCAGCAGGAAGGAAGGATGGAGGAGAGGAGGAAACCAACGAGAGGAGGCAGGGCAAGGACGGAGAGAGAGGAGAGGCAAAAAGAGTCTGAGCTGAGAGGTTCAGGTTAGAGGACAGATCTGCTTCCTGCTGACGGATCCAGAGGTTCTGACTAGTGGCATGCCGATCGATCGGCCACCGATCATAATCGTCCGATTTCCGTGAAAAGGTGTATGATTGGTGATCGCCGATCACCTGCATCTCAGACTTTGTGCCCTGCAG
>NW_015117572.1:0-1537 GCF_001443285.1 Poecilia latipinna
GCAAAGCTAGGTGTACAGAGACACATATGTTGCTTCTGCGATGAAAAAAAGTTGTCACTCATGCGCTGAATTATTGTGTGGAGGTGTTGACTGAGGTGTCGCAAATATGGGACAACGCTGTGACCAAAGTCTGCATTGATATGACATTCAGGAACGATCCGATTCTTCTGGACGGATCTTTACTGAATAAATTAATTTCAGCTCTAAGTATTTAATATCTAGGTGTTTTATGGGTATGTTGATCTTTCAGATCAATTTGAGAAGCAATTTTGAAGGTAAAACTTAATTTTTTTGTCACATAGGGCGGGGTGCTGGTCTTGACTTGGTCTTGGGTAGGTGGTCTTGACTACAACTCTGCTACGTGGCTCCTCGGTTGCATGTCCTCCCTCACCCACCTTCTTTCCATCCCCTTTCTGTTGGATTTCTTTAAAAATAAAAGCCACTAATGGCAAAAAAAGTGAAGTTCATGTTATATATTAAGACAGGAGACAAGATGTTTCCATCCCTGAAATTATGATGCATATAATCACTAAGTCTAAACTATGTTACAGAGAGTAAACATAATAAAAACATGCTTTATCTGTGGCATTGTTCATTAAAATGGCACATTTCTGATGTATTAAAATTAAATACTATCGGTTCACTTAATGATATTAGGGATTAGGTAATGCATTCAGCAAGTACTTTTACTTTTAATACTTAAGTATTTTTAAAAGCCAATACTTTTTTACTTTTACTTAAGTACATTTTTTGAGTACTTTCTCCACCACTGTTTGATAGGCAACAAAAAAAAATCAGTTTTAGTAGCATGAACAAAACAGAACCCTTTTGAATAAATGATTACTTAACATAAAATCTAGAGCTTTTTCTTTTGTGCCTGCCTTTTAGCAGTTATTCCACGGTTTCTCACAAAGTCCCTGATATTTTGTGCTGTTCTTTGAGCCAGCACAGGATCTTCAACCAACTTGCAGTGATTGCACTCATTTTTAGTGGCAAGTTTTCCTTTACCTATGTGAGCTTTAAAATGCCTCATGTCTGTCGGTCTGCCATGGCAACGGGTCGTGTGCCGACATACAGAGCGAGAAAAGGCAGAATAGAAGTTGTTGGAGCCATTTTTCCTTTATTTCTTTATCCATTTGAATTTTGTTACTTTATTCTTAAATTTCTATTTTTGTATTATTTACAGAGTTTATTTGTAGGTTAATTATTGATTTTATTTATTTTTTGTTTTATTATTTTTCTTATTTATTTTCTAAATTTAGACAGGAAGTAATGTAGGTCAGTCCACTTTCTATAAGTGCAGGGGCCTGGTGAAGGACCAGCAATTTGGGTTTGGCGCCGATGTTTTTTACCAGAGCAAGAGAGGTAGCATGAGAACAAATGAAAGTTTGATCTCTGTAATTGTTTGGTGAAAGAGGAAAATAAATCATCAATATCAATCAATAAGTTTGGACATTGAACCTTGTTTTGCCCAGGTCAAGAAACATGACCCCAGTGCCTTAGTAGTGGCTTGGTGGAACTTTTATTGGATGTTTGG
>NW_015117572.1:3870-8493 GCF_001443285.1 Poecilia latipinna
GGTAGTTTTACTTTTACTTGAGTACATTTTTGTCTGTGTATTTGTACTTTTACTTAAGTACATTTTTTGAGTACTTTCCCCACCACTAGTCCTGTATTACATGACAACTTAGAGTCATAGCGGAACTCACTATAAGGACAGTAATTGTGTCAGAAAGGTTTTGTCTCTGCTTTAATCCATGACATTTTGTATAAGTTTTCATTGTGGCAGTGGTTATTTAAAATGAGTTACAGTTTAGAGTTAAAATCACACTCATTTTAGTTTCAATCTAAAGTATTGACTTCTGAAGAATGCTGGGCAATATGCCTAGATTTGGTTTAAATTCCATTAGTTTTTTAGAATATCTTTAGAGTAAAACACTAGCAGTTAAAATTATTTTTTTCAAGATCAAAAGGCAATAAGAACATTAATGGTTGCCATGGTGTGACTGAAGAATAATGCTGGATTGCTGACAGTCACTGATAATAGATAGCACTTGAGTGACTTTCCACACAGCCCATTGAAGATAAAGGTTGATATGCATCAGCTGGAGGCAGTGACAGAATGCACCACAGAGAAACACGGCCTCCCAGGTATGTAACTGGCACTCCAGCCTACCTGCTTTGGAGACGTCTCCTGAAATTTATGAGAAAATCTGTTATATTATTTATAGGCATAGACTGATAAAGAGTCACTATAACTCACATGCAAAAATGATGGATGAAATCATGTACTGTGTAGCAATAACTATGTCAATGAGTACATGCACTGTATGTCTGAGAAATCTCTGCAGAGTGGAGGTCAAACTGGATAACTCAGTGCTGGCTGTCATACTCTGTTCTTGTGAAGGTCAGTGTCTAATAGAGCAGAGAAGTGAAATGTTACTTCTTGACGCTAGAAAAACTTCCTCTTTAGAGAAAATGTACTTCCCTAAGAAACTTGTCCATCAATCGACTTGTACTATCCTATAGCCTCTGGGATGTGCCTAACTCATGATTTGTAAATAAGTAATAAATGTACAGAAACAGGAGTTGCTCAAGAGGATGGAAGATGCAACTACGACCAGTGAATATTGCAGCGTCCTGACACTTATGTTAGGATGCCATTTGTTGACTTCAGTTCAGCGTTTTACACCATCATTGACAGTGAAGCTCAACGATCTGGGACTTTCAACGATCTGGGACTTTCAACATCAATGTGCCTTTGGATCAGGGACTTTCAACATCAATGTGTCTTTGGATCAGGGACTTTCTCTTTAACCGGCCTCAGGTGGTGAGAATAGGGAACCAAACATCATCCACTCTGGTCCTCAATACAGGCACACTGCAGGGCTGTGTGTTTAGTCCGGTTCTTTTTACACTGTTCACCCACGACTGTGTAGCCATCCATTTCTCTAACAGGGTTTTAAAATTTGCAGATGATACCACCATAGTGGGTCTGATAACAAACAACGATGAGATCCTGCACAGAGAGGAGATCTAGAACCTGTCCCAGTGGTGTTCAGTGAACAACCTAGTGCTCAGCACCAGCAAGAAGAAGGAGGTCATAGTGTACCAGGAGGACAATGCTCCCACTTATTAAAAATTCAGGGAGGTGGTGGAGTGCATAAACAACATCCTGGGCATCCACATCACCTTGGACCTAACCTGGTTGCTAAACACCTTTCTGATGAGGAAGGCCCAACAACGGCTCTTCTTCCTTAGAAAATTGAAAAGTCTAGATTCCCTGGTCAGTTGCTCAAGAACTTCTACAGAGCTGTGATTGAGAGCATTATATGACTCTGTGGTATGGCAACTGCACAATCAAGGACAAAAAGGACTCTGACGTATGGGTTCCTGGTGTGGTTCTCCAGCTCCTCCAAAGCAGACCAGCAGGCACTCCAGCGTGTGGTGAAAACAGCTGGGAAAATCACTGGAATACCTCTCCCAGAGATTAGTACCATCTACACCACACACTGTCTACGCAGAGTGCAGAACATCCTGCGCGACTGCCACCGTCCTGCCTATCACTTGTTCCAATGGCTGTCCTCAGGTAGAAGGTACAGGTCCCTACAGAGCCGGACTAAAAGACTGGCCAATAGCCTATAGACAATGACAGTAAACTTTGAATCTGAATCTTAAATCAAAGGGACCTATGAGTCGGCCTTCTATCACCTGAAGAACATTTTCAGACTTAAAGGACTAGTTTTCCATAAAGTTTTGGAGAAACTCATCCATATGTTTTTGTCTTTAGTCGCATTAATTACTACTAATTTTAAGCCTTGAAAATCAGTCAGATATTTGCATTACTGTAATTCACTTTATCTGGGAGTCAGTCAGTCGCTGCTCTCACGTCTGCAGCTGGTTCAGAATGCTGCTGCACGACTTCTGACAGAAACTCAAAAGAGAGAGCAGGTGACCCCTGTCTTGGCCTCACTTTACTGGCTGCCTGTATATTTTAGGATTCATTTTAAAATTCTTATGTTTGTTTTTAAATCAATGCATAATCTTGCCCCGGCTTACCTCTCTGAGACTCTTCACCCCTACATACCCTATTGGTCTCTCAGGTCCGCAGATCAGCTGCTCTTGGAGGTACAGAGATCAAGAAGGAAGCTCAGAGGGGTCAGGGCTTTCTCTGTCGTGGGTCCTAAGATATGGAATGACTTGCCTTTGCAGGTTAGAAAGACCCCTTCACTGTCCACTTTTAAAGCTCGTCTTAAAACCCACCTATTTTACTTGGCTTTCAACTCCAGCGGGATCTAGTTTTAAATTGTATGTTTGTTTTTAAACTGTAAGAGTTTTTATTTTTTTATTTTATTCTATTTATTTTTTAATTGTTATGTTGTGTTTTAATGTACAGCACTTTGTATCAGCTGTGGTTGTTTTAAAGTGCTTTATAAATAAAGTTGGTATTGTATCTGATACAGAACGTTGCTGCTCGCATTCTCACTAAAAGAAGGAAGATAGAGCACATAACACCAGTTTTAAAGTCCTTCCACTGACAGAATACACTGTTGTTAGTTTATAAATCATTGAACGGCTCAGCACCACAATACATTAAAGATCTGCTGTTGTTGTATCAACCTTCCAGACCTCTCAGGTCTTCTGGTTCTGGTCTTCTCTACATTCACAGAACCAGAACCAAACATGGCGAAGCAGCATTCAGCTTCTATGCACTACAAATCGGAAACAAACTTCCTGAAACTGCCAAACAGCTGAGACATTGAGTTCTTTAAAATATAGACTCAAAACTCTAAACCTAATCAAAAGTTTAGAGTTTCCTTTGATTAGCAGTAAGTGAAACACTGATAAACATATTTGATGTTGTTAAGGAAGAATATTTAAAATAGGTTAACTTTGGTAAAAGTTTGGCTCTCTCTCTTCCTTTAGATCCCAGGTCCTCTCGGCAGGCCACGTGTAGCCACAAGGAAAACAACAATGCGTGTTGACGTCACAGAATTACAGAGTTTAATCCAATATAAGACAATGCATAAACTTACACCAGAAACTGCAGAACAACGGAGACATACATTCATTTACCTGACATAAAGAAGGAAAGAAAGAAAGAAAAGCAAAGACGTGCAAAGACATCTTTGGAGAGTTGCAAGAGCAAATCTGATTTGTTACTTCTGTGTAGAAAGTTTTATCCTCTTGTATTTAATTTATTCAAATAAGGCGTATCTTTGCTCATCCAACCAGGAGCTATCTCTGACCCTCTATCTGAAGCCTAAAACCCCTGCCGTGTTTACGGCCTTTCACAGATGAGTGTGAAAAGCTACAACTTCCACTGTATTGTTTTCCCACACAGACAAAAGGCAGTTCAAACGATCCTAGCAAACCATCTGCTGGAACTACAGGTAAAATAAAGGTCAAAGAGCCAGAATACATTACTAATTTCAAACCACAATTTAGGCCATTTGAATCAAGACATGTTAAGTTTTAAAACTAGCTTATTTTACATTTATTTTCTCAACAATGTGTACTGCTGATTTTGATTATGGCATTTAACAAATTGAAATGCTTGTTTGGTTCACAGTTGGTGACTATATGAGATTTTTATGATATATAGCACTTTGAACTACCTCGTTGCTGATAAACTTGACTGAATTTGACCTAATGTCTTCATGATACAAAGCTAATTCTTTCTGCCATAGAATGCAAGTACATTAATCTTTATATTCACCACTGTTCTGTCTTAAACCGTCCCTCAGTTAAGGCAAATGCTGTCCTTACAATGAAGTTACAGGATGAAGACAGTGAAAAGTTATAGTTAAAATGTTAGTCTAATATCTACCTGCACATCAGTTTTGGGTTTTGCATCATTTACAGATTTTGGTTGTGCTTCTTATATATTTTAGCTGTTTGGGATAAAGAAATGACATGCACAATGTCCAACTACTTGAGAGCTTAAGCTTGGACAATAATTGTTAGACATTAATTAACACTTTGCCAAACTTAATGATTCACATTAAATAAAGGTATGTGTGACCTCAGTGTTCAAATCATGTCTGTGGGTGCAAGGGCGTAAATCCCATCTCATTATTGGGGGGGACCATAAACAGGGAAATTTTTTAAGAGCAATTTTGGGGAGGCAGGGGGGGGGTCAGCAAAGTTATAGTAAAATGTGGTTCATTTTGTTGTGTGTTCAAGCTGCACCATCAAAAAT
>NW_015117572.1:11986-16297 GCF_001443285.1 Poecilia latipinna
CTTAAGTTGCTTTAAACTTTTATTTTATTTTATTTATTTTTTTTCATGTTAAAAAAACATGAATTAAATACTTGGGAGGCATCATATCTTAAACTTAAAGGTCAGCACCAGAGTTTTCTAGAAAAATATTCAGATTTTATTTTGTGGTCTTAAAGGCTCTACGTTGAAGATGGTAAGAAATAAAGACATACTTTACTTTGTTTTCCTGTCGGCTGCAATAGTTCCTCTGCTCTTGGCTCCCATACAGAGTCGGCTAGTGGTAACACTCAGTCGCTCCATCCTGCTTCAAACTCTTCTTATTAAAGTAAGAGTTAGAGAGCTAAATATAAATGAAATATTAGCTACCTTTGACAGAAAAAGGAGCTGCAATGTAGCAGTTTAGCTAGATTTCCAAGGCACAACATGGTAGTTTATTATGATTCAGCCAAAGTAATGAAATAACGAACTGCAGACTGATTTTTGTTAATGTGTTTCACTCTATTGAGCAGTGAAAGTAAATAAAACGTGTTACATGTCTTTTGCTTTAAGTATTTACTTACTAGAGGGGTTTTTGTTAGTGCTGCAGAGCCACAGCAACAAATAGCTCCTCACTTCAGGGGCTCTAACGGAGCCCCTGAAGTGAAATATTAGCTACCTTGTCAGGTGTCATTCAGCAGTGCAGCTGTTGCTCCTCCTACTCAACCGGACTCCCTGACCCCCCTGGGATTTATGCCTATGTGTAGGTGTAAGTTCAGACTTAAAAACCATAAAATGGATGCACAAGTTTTACTGTTTAAGGTGTTTTTTGTCATGATCTGCATTGTTCCTGCAGTGTTCTTTGGTCCTGCTCTGTCCCTCCTGCCTCTGCTGTCCACTGATTGCTGATTGATCCCACCTGTGCCACTGCCTACTCTACCTTGTGGCCTGCACTCACTCAATGGGAGATTGTATGTCATCATCCAAGTTCCAACCTGTGAGCGGTTATTTCATGTCCATGATCCTGATTGAGTACCTGATCTGTTTTTTATTTATTTATTTATTATTTATTATCTCCTGACATCATCACCGTGTGCTCACTGACTGCATTGTTAGCTACTCTGATTCTGGCTCTGAACCACATACAGTACTTGTTCCATGATAACTGCTTTAGGGATACTGGACATATTTGACTTGCTCTGCATGCTCTCTTGCTGATCTGGATTGTTTTCAGGACTTTTGAGTTTTGGATTGTGGACATTAAAACTCCTGATTTTGCCATGGTGAATTCTCATCATTAGTGTGAGTAATCCTACCCACCCTGATACAAAATTACTTCATTATATCATAGTTCCCAGTTTCCAATGTATACAGTCCTACAGCTGAAACAATCCCAAGGAAACAGACATGCTCAGATCCTCTATTGTTCTTAAGAGGGTTCAAGTCCATCGAGGTGAGAATCGCTGAGGAAACGACCTCTGTTTACATTCTGCATCACTCAACAATCTACGTCCATCATAGTATCTGACCTGTGAGTCAATTCTGATGAGAACCTTTCGATCATCTCCCACCTTAAAAAAAAAAAAAAAAATTAAAAAAAATAAAATCCAATTACTCTTTCCTGGAGGGGTGCACCAATAAATGGGTCCTCATTTCCTTAATTTTGGGAGATGAGTGGTCAGCCCATAGGTAGAGGTGAAAATTATCCACTGATCTTATCTACCTCGACAAAAGTCTAAAAATCAACCACTGTCCTCTTTTACTGTGCCATGACAGAGGTTTGACTGATAGCCCACCCACCAGGTCATGTTTACATGCTTGCAGGTAACAATAGTGGCCCCACTGTTGCCAACTCAGCAAATATTTAACAACATTTTAGACAAAAAAATCTGTATCGACTAACATCGGAATCAACCAGCCAGATTTTTTAATGATTGGTTATTGACAATCAGCCAGAAAACTGCAGTTGGTTTACCCCTTCTTTTCTGTGTTGTGAACTAAGTTTTAGAAGCATCATTGAGAATGCTACTAAATCAACAAAATATTCTGAAAGACATATAAAGAGCTACTATGTTATTCAGTCCTTGTGAGGAAATATTAGGACCAGTTTGTCTTCAGAAACAAATTATACTTTTCAAAAATTACAATTTTTATTCATAGTTTAACACATACCTAGAATAATAAAATAGATAATATTAAACCTAGGTAACTTGTTTGTCCCACTCACTGATGATGGTTTAAATACTGCACTTTCTAAAATTAAGTTCGGCAGCGCTGGCTTTGTGACTATTAGTGCGGTGAGCCAAAGCCAGCAGACTGTTAGAGAGAGATATATCAGTCATTGCTAAGCTCTTTAAGATATTTATAAATTACTTACAGCTAGTTTGTAGAATTGTGTAGTCATCTTAAGGTGATGTGTTACACTGATTGTCTGATACTAATAGATTGGGGCAAAAACACAGGAAGCTAATACGCAATGGCACTGCATTAGCCCCGGTGAACTGTCTTACTGATATGGTTCTCTATAGATACTCTGCCTCTCCTGGCTGAGAGAGGAAGGATTATTCATGCCATGTTTCTCTCAGGCTTGTGTTGCTGCAAAGTATTAAATATCATTAATGTGTCATGGGAAATTTTACATTTTTGCATCTTTCTTTCCTTTAGAACACCAGCTCACTGCTTATTACTTGATTGGGAAAACAAGGCATGCATGTGACTGTAATAAGCTGAGTCTTCAATAAGAAAGGTTGTGCTGGAGGTGACCTAAAGTGTGGACTAACATTGGCAGGGATATTCTGTTCTTCTTCTGGAACACACTGAGGACAGAGATGACCAGATCTGTTCCAGGTATCAATGTGACTGTAATGTGAGCCTAGACATAGGCTGCTATTCTTTGACTAATACATCCTTGTGGTTTGACCTGCACCTTAGTTACATCATACTGAGAGCTGCATCCTGGTGGTATAATGACTTTGAGCCCTTGAGGACAGTGGCTGAAATAAAAAATATTTTTATCCTGCTGCTTAAGACAGATTCAGTCTCACTTTGCTAACTTTTTTCCTAATTCCTATGACAGCTCTTAGTACAGACACTCAAAAGCCCTGAGAACATCTTTCCCATACTGCTTGTAAATATACAAGAACTGACAAAACCAACTTTCCTTTCATTTTTGCTTTTTTCTCCTTGGTGCTTTTAAAGAATAAGAATATAAAAATGTCTTATGGTGCTTCTAGAATGACAGTCAGTTTGAAAGGACCAATTTTAGGGTTCCTTCAAAGAAAAAAAAAATATTGTGGAAAAAATACTTAATTATGCAGCAATGACTGGTTTATAGAATGTGTGTGGTGATA
The DNA here is from genome assembly GCF_001443285.1 of Poecilia latipinna. Classification (NCBI taxonomy): domain Eukaryota; kingdom Metazoa; phylum Chordata; class Actinopteri; order Cyprinodontiformes; family Poeciliidae; genus Poecilia; species Poecilia latipinna. Next base: position 15,292 of record NW_015117572.1, read on the forward strand.
TTTAGAATTACTGCAACCTTGTGATTATTATGGACAAGGAAACTCTATGGTGATTGTTGTACATGACATATTATGATCAATTGATTATGATTAATTTGGCTAAGGACTGGAGAAGAGGCATTTGAGCTGGTTTGGTGATTTGTGAACATGAACTAAGTACATAATTGGCAACAAGTTACAGCAATAGAGGAAGGCAAGTAGTTGAAGTATATTCAGCCATGAAATTGGCTGAATATACAAAATAAATGCTAACAAAGCAAAAATGTCTACTAAATGTAACTGAAGAAAACTGCAATAAATTAAGCGCAATGAAGGCTGTAGAAAATGTAATCTAATGAAATAAGAATACAAAATGCACTAAATTCTCAAAAATCAAAAGATTAGACAAAAGTTTTAGACAAACAAAATCACTGGTTGATATAGGATTCTCATACTACAATAATCATAAGTAAAAATACTAGTTTCATGGCATCACAGTTACTCAACGGTTTAAAGCTAAAACAAATGTCTAGTTGATAAAACACAAGTGCAACNGTAAATCCCATCTCATTATTGGGGGGGACCATAAACAGGGAAATTTTTTAAGAGCAATTTTGGGGAGGCAGGGGGGGGGTCAGCAAAGTTATAGTAAAATGTGGTTCATTTTGTTGTGTGTTCAAGCTGCACCATCAAAAATGACGAGTAAGTAGCAATGAATAACAAAAGTGTTTTTCTCAATAAACAACCTGTTGAGACCCACAGAAGTAAAATTAAGATTCAAATGTTGCTTAGATATGAATTTGGTTCAGTGTCACAGATCTAATCTCTGCTACACCTTTACAAAATCTTAAGGCTCTAAATAAAAACAAGTTTTAATAAGTAACTCCTCTTAATAAAATTCCTCATAAATATTGATTCATTGCAGTGGCTCTTAATACAAGCTATGTGTTATTTAAATTAGAACTTAAGTTGCTTTAAACTTTTATTTTATTTTATTTATTTTTTTTCATGTTAAAAAAACATGAAT
>NW_015117573.1:0-2144 GCF_001443285.1 Poecilia latipinna
CAAATACATCTTTTTTCCTGGCAAGACATTTTTCAGTAAAATGTCTTGCCAGGAAAAAAACTGCATTGTACAATAATTACTGCCAGTCATCAGTCTAAATTGTGACAACAGAAGAAGACATCAATTTAACAATATTTTCTAATAACAGTATGTTACTGATAGAATTCTGCAGTAAATTTACAGCCATTTCTAAGAGTGCAGACAGAGAGAACAAACATGTCAAGTGCTTGTACAGCTTTTTGCTTTTAATACATGAAGTCATCAGTTGAAAACTGCATGTTATATTTTTCTGATTCTAAAATTTGTGTGATGATGTGAAACGTGTGACGAAAAACAAAAATAGGAGAGATCTGTTAAGGGAGCAAATACTCCCTTAACAGTAGTGTATATTGTAGATATAATTTTACAGTGAACATGAATAACATTCAAACTGTATCTGCTAATTTTGTTCTCTGTTATTTCATTTGCTCCAGTGAGGGAGCAGTCACGCTCTTTTTTTCCTTGTAAAATATTAAAAAAAACTCCCAGTGGGTAGGTAAAAATTCCTTTATAGAGACAGCAGTAAAACACACTCCACAGGAGATTATTCTAACACTTAGGAAAATTTTTTATTGTTCAGATGAGAAGAAGAATGCAAATATTTTCATGCTTCAACCCCCTAGATTGCAAATTAGTCTGTTTGAAGTAATTTAGCGTGTGTTTTTTTTTCCTTACCCTAACAGTTTGACTTCTGAAAGCTCTCCTCTAATCTGCAGATCCTCACCCAGGAGGATTGGAATGCTGTGCTGTACAATGGGATGGCCTCCACCTCTCCGCTGGCTGCCCTCTACTTTGTGGCCCTCATGACGTTCGGAAACTACGTACTCTTCAACCTGCTTGTTGCCATTTTAGTTGAGGGTTTTCAGGCTGAAGTAAGGGCAAAGATGCAGTTTTTATTAGAGCTACTTAGAGGAAATGAACCTAATTGCGCTCTGTTGTGCTAATAACACCAAAGCTTCAAGCTGTGTCTCTTTCATCACTCTCCTCTCTCTTTTCTTTCCCTTCCCTCTCTGTGTATCTGTCTTTCTCACCGACATGCACACACGCTGAGAATACTCTCCTATACTCTCCTGAGTAGAAGACGGTTTGATATCGCTTGCCGTTCACAGCTGGTGTGCTTTTGTTGTTTAGTTTCCATCTTTTATATCCATCATAAGATCACTTGCTCTCCAACATGCAAACACACATGCATAGATACCCTTTGCCAAAGCTGTCTGCCTCAATCTTTCTGGTGTGAATTTTAATTAAATTCAGTAAAGCTATATTGGCATGACTACAGAAGATGGCTGCCAAAGCAATGCACATAACTCAACTAGGGAACACTGGAGATTCCCTCCGTCTCCCTGTCTGTCTCCTGTTCTTTATCTCCAATCTTTAGACAACTCAGAAGTGTGTGCAACAAAAGGTTGGTGGTGATGGTGATAAAGATTGTGATGACAGGGGTCATGTCGGTGGACGTGTGTCCCTGTGTGTTTCAGGGTGATGCCAACAAGTCAGAGTCTGATGATGAGAGGCAGTCACTGGGCTATCAGGAGGAGGAGAACCTCAGAGAGCTCTATGCTGCAGGTAAAAGATGGCTTTTACAGTTTGCTTTTGAAGTTTTGTCTGACTCTTGAATTACAATTACTGCATGAGCTGTCCATCATGCAAGTTGGTTTACAGATCAACTTCCTGGTGATACAATTACATTACATAGATTATATTGCATGATGATGCATACTACAGGCAATCCTCCATTAAATCGAACAAGCATCTCTGGTCAGTTGATGTATGTGACCATTTAAATCAGCTGCATGTGTCACCTTCTCACAATCTGCAGATAAAAAAACAGATTTTTATTTGTTTTGTTTCTCCTCTGCTAGAGGTGTTTATAAAAATATTTTCTCTATTATTTAATAGAATTTGTCTGTACGCCAGTTTTTAGTGTGAAAACTGCGCACTCTTTTATATATGAGGCCTCTGATGTATAAAGTCGTGCGTACGCACCTTTCCTTTATACATCCTTATTGCTTACCACTGCTGTAGTTGCACAAATTGAGTTTGTCAGTAATTATAAATGTCTTGGCTGTATTTTAGATACAAAGCTTTCGGTAACACTTTATTTG
>NW_015117573.1:7001-10668 GCF_001443285.1 Poecilia latipinna
TTCTTAGCAGCATAGTAACTGCCACAGTTGTTCTTGTTTCCTACTATCTGCTGCTAACAGTGTCACAGTGAAGCGTCCAAGCAGGAATGAACCATTTAACTCAGATTAGGGAGTTCAGGGCAAATATGGATGTGTGTTTTTTGATCTGGGAGTGGGAACATTAAATTTTTACTGCTAAAAACAATCTTTGAAAATACAATATGATTAATTTTGTAATTGACAGAGCCCCAATTTTTTTTTCAATTTCTATGAACAATAAATAAATAAATAAATTGTGGGGGGCTCCCTGTTGGTCAGGGCCCCTAGAATTGGCATCACCTTTACCGCGCCCCTGCTCTGTGTATACATAAAAAAAAAAAAAAAAATTCCCTTCTCACCCTCCGCGGATGGTCTCTTTCCACAGGTCAACATATATAATGTTGACAAACAAAAAATGGAAACTTCAATAGCCTTAAAACTACAGAATTAGAATAAACAACCAGAATTAGAATAAACAACCTTGATAACATCAATGTCTTGATGTTATCAAATTTAATCCATGAGATGTGACCCGTGTGGTTTGTGGATTTATGTATGTGGACAATTAATATCTCTGTGAACAAGTTTTTGGATGTTTTCATGATAATTTTCCTTGTTTCTTCTCCTTTGTGAAAGCAGAACTTAAGATCCAGGCTATGATGTTGAGCCCCAATGGTCTCCTGAACCCCAAAGCCTCCATGCCTCACCCCACTCCTCCTCCGCTGCCCATCATCACACACACTGCAGCCACACCCACCATAAACTCCAACCAGTCCCGCAGGCCAAGTGGAGTTTCCATGGAGGTCAACAGTTTGGAGCAGAGATCGCTGGTAAGGCTGGACAAGATCATTTTTAATATTTTTACACAGCAGTTCAGGTTTACTAAAACTGTACAGGAGAAAGTCAATTTTTAAAAAGCAAATAAAGTTCTGTTAATGTTAACATACATTTTTAAATCCTGCAATGAGTTTGTAGAAAAATAATTCAAGATTTTAATTTCTTTTATTCCCCTAAAACTGCTATATTTGTAAGTCTGGGGACATTTGAAACATTTGCCAAAGTAAATATTTTGAAACCAGTCAAAGTCTTGTTGCTGGTTTTTTATTACCATCAAATGTTGATTTAGTGAACCACGAAACCCTCAAGAAAGAAAGGACGCAATGTTCTCCTCAGTTAAATACCGCTTTTAATGGATTGTGCCTCAGGTGAGTTCATGCACATGCCTTTTTCTAAATTCATATAATTGTTTCCAGTAAAGCTTAAATTCTTGCTGCAAGTTCTTGCTCTTCTGGTCACAGAAACATGAGCAAACATAAAGGCTGAACCCATCCTGAGTCACAGTAAACTGCATAGAGTTCAGTCTCTTTACAACATTGTGTTTTCTGCCCTTCTAAAGTCTGGCTGCTAATCACTCAAATACAAGAAATGACTTTAACATGGATTTTTATCTACTTTGTTTGCTTAAGTAAACTTCTGACACGTTCACGTACTATTACACACTGCAGATATCAATCTGCCACACACAACAAATACCCTATGTGAGCTTTTTTTGTTGTTAAAAATTCACCAAAGCAATGTCTAAATGGCCCAAAGATATGAAGGCTAATTTTGGTGTTAATTTGTTCTACATGTGATTTATTAAATTCATTTTCGAAGTACACCTATTTTAACCAATGTTGACAAACAAAAACAGCAGAAGCAAGCTGTATGCAGCTTGGCTCATATCTGAGTTACATAATCATGCACCTTCACATGAAGGAATAAATGAGAAATGAGAAAATACAGACTTTTTCCATGCATTGATATTATTACATCAATGTCACAACTAGAAGAAGGATTAAATGAGTTTATTACTGCTGAACTGAGTGAATCTGTGGAGTTTCTGCTGATGCTTTCTGACAGATATTTTACATCTTGTTATGAACCTGACCACTATCAAAGTAGGCAGTTTGCTTGGTCTAAACCAAGATGAAATAGTTTACACCATTTCATCTTGGTTTGGATGTGTTGAATAAGTGCAGGTGTCATTGCATTACCCAAAAATTCTTTAGTCACATAAACCTGAAAAATTAAAAAATTAATCTAATCCTGTCCTGTTGTTTATTTCAATTTTGAGTATTTGATTTGATCTTGAAACTTAAAAACATAAAAACAAACCTCTTTATTGTATTATTATGTTTTTATGTCGTCGTATTTATAGCAATATTATATGTTCAATAATATGCATTGTCCCATTCAAATTAGAAATCAATTCAAATCAATTCATTGCACCCAGGAAACAGTGATGAAGACAAAAGGTGATAAAAACCAAATGTTTTGCTCACCAGGTAAAAACTAGTTGATATTTATTTATTTATTTATCTATCTGAGCAATAGATAAAGGTCATTTAAGATATTTCAGCAGGTTTGGCTCTGTGGAATCAAATTACAAAAAAAAAACAAACAAAAAACTAGTGATGGTCTGAAATTTTTCTAAATAATCTGAATATTTATCTGTATAGCCTTCGAACACCTATAGTATCCAGAAATCTAAGTAGGGTAGAATGAAAATGTGGAGAGAAATGTCTTCCAAGTTGTTCTTCTGTCCCTGGAGTCTCTGTGGGATGGCAGTCCGGAGAGCCGGCGCTCCAGCTGGACGAGCAGCGGCAGAGCTCCCAGCCTGCACCGGAGGAGCCAGTCGGGGGAGATGGAGTCTCTCCTGTCATGCTCCAGCCCCAGCAGCAGGGAGCAGTCTCTGGACCAGTCGGACCACCTGCAGGTTCCCATGCTGCTCTCACCAGACTGCAATGGCACCACCTTTCACCTTCCAGAGCTGGGCTACGACAAGGCCACATCATATTTCCACAGTGATCATGATGAGGAAGACAGTGAAGAGGTGAAAGAAAAATAACCAATTCCTTACACCAAATCAGAACATGCAAAATCACATTTAAGCAGAAATGTTGATAAAAACGTTGCATCCTGAGGTGAGTTGGAACTTTTGGCAACTTAAATATTAACATTTATTTGCAGCAATAAACATTTGAAGACAATGAGCATTTAATGAATGTGTACTATAAAATAATAAATTATATTCCATGTAGTGGTGCATCAAGGCATGCAACCATCCTGTGATTTATGTGTGTGTGTATTTGTGTGCTTTTTGCAGAGTTTATGTAAGAGGCTGAAGAAGATGCTGGAGCCATATGAACCTCTGTGGTGCAGAGAGCATGAAGAGTGGTCACTGTATCTGTTTGCACCAGAAAATGAGTAAATGAACAAAAAACAAGAGAGAAAAGAAATACCACACACACTCATGAAAACAGATATGCCACTGATCGTCTCCTGAGTAGTCTGAGTGGTTAAACCGCAGCAAGTGTGAACATTCACAGTGAACTTGTGAATCTTGTAGCTAACCCTTAGTAATTAAATTTTTACTCTTTTCAATTAAAGCAGTGGTTCTTAACCTGGGTTCGATGAGTCGGTCTCAGGGGTTCGGCGGAGCCTCTGCCGCGGAGGTAAAGACGCACAGTGTAAAGTCGTGATGACGCCCCGCTTTGCCATCACTTGCTGCAGAGGATCACGTTACATTGCTTAGCCATCAGTGCTGGGGAGGAGCACTGATTGAAGGAGTTTCACTCTCTGCATGGATTTGAACTTGTGTCTTTAA
>NW_015117573.1:16010-16269 GCF_001443285.1 Poecilia latipinna
ACCACTGTGTCATTTCTTGCAACATGACACAGGAATGCTGCATAAAAGATGAGAAACTCATGGTGTTTCTCATGAAACACCATAAACTTTATAGGTTCTCGATAAGGTTCTCAACCCTATCGAGAACCTTTGGAGTATCCTCAAGCAGAAGATCTAAGGGTGGGATGTAGTTCATATCAAAACAGCCGTTCTGGGAAGATATTCTGACATCTTACAAAGAAATTAAAGCATAAACTATCCACAATCTCACAAGTTCAAT
>NW_015117574.1:0-748 GCF_001443285.1 Poecilia latipinna
TGACTGGAGTGACTGGGCTACACCCATTGTTCCTGTGATGAAGAAAGGAAAAGGTGAAGTGCGTATATGTGGGGACTTCAAAGTGAGCATCAACCCGGTGCTGCGCATGGTGCAGTACCCTCTTCCATGAATAGGGGACATCTTCTCATCCTTGGCTGGTGGGGAGAAGTTTTCAAAGATTGACTTGTCACAAGCCTATCTCCAGATGGAAGTGGAGGAGTCAAGCAAAAAGTTCCTAACCATCAACACTCATAAGGGACTTTACCAATACAATCATCTTGTGTTTGGTGTTGCTTCACCCCCAGCCATCTGGCAAAGGGCTATGGATCAGGTGCTCCAGGACCTGATCCATAGCACTGATCCACAGTGCTACCTGGATGATATTATCATAACAGGAAAAGATTATGATGATCACTTCCAAAACCTGAGCAAAGTACTCACTAGGCTGAATAAGTATGGTCTACGGGCAAAGAGAGAGAAATGTGAGTTTTTCAAAAGTGAAATCTCATACTGCGGACATGTCATTGACAAGCACGGCTTGCACAAGTCACAAGAGAAAATTGAGGCAGTGCTGAAAGCTCCTAAACCTGAAAATGTGTCACAACTCAGATCGTACCTGGGTCTCATCAACTATTACCACAAGTTTCTGCCATACCTTGCCTCAGTGTTGTATCGACTGATTTTCCATAATTTCGCTTATGTATATAATGTACAGTGTTTTTTTTTTTGTCACCAACTGTGTTTGTAT
>NW_015117574.1:5089-11015 GCF_001443285.1 Poecilia latipinna
TCTAAGTTTCACTGAGTTAACACGGCTATGGATGACATGTAAAAGGTTAGTCTTTTTGTGCTCCAGCGTTGTATGCATGCACAAAATTTCCGTAGGTCCAATAATATGCATGGTGTCTAAGTCATAAGTCAGTGCCTCACCAGCAATGAACCTCACTGCACGTCACTGAAAAATACTGTGTTCAAATGGAACACATGTTTACAGTAGGAAGTAAAAACAGTCATAATCAATAAATTAGAATATGCTTTTTGATGAGGTCTGTTTATAAGATTCATCAGTTTGCCATATTAATGTGATGTAATACGCCAATCTTATCAACTGTAAGCTGAAAATTATAATTAACAGAAATAAAGGCCTAACAACTGATGTTATTGCAAATTAAATTAATTTATGCAATGTATTTTACTTAGTGAATCAAACTACTGAAATAAATTAACTGTTCAATATTACTCACATTTGTTTACTATGGCTATACATTTGGTGAGGAACTCTGATCTTTTAGAAATGTTTCCCATCAGAAGTCGTTTACTAAGTGACATTTGGACCAAAAAAAACAAAAAACAAATCTGCCTGGAGCCGCAAAAATAAAAAGCCTTAAATAAGGTTTATAATAAAGGCAAAACACGCTTTAAGTATATATTACCCATAGGCGTAAATCCCGGGGGTCCAGAACCCCTGACCCTCCAAATCTTAGAAAAGTCTAGAATTGTCCCCCCCCAAAGAAATCATGAAAGAAACCTTTTTATTTAAACAATATCAATATAAAAAGGCCATAGAAACAAAGACCGAAGTAAATTTGCCATTCATCTAAGAAAAAAATAAGAATTTTTCGGTCCTCCCTTCCCACACACTTTTGTTAGAATAGCGGTTCTCAACGTGGGCGGTACCGCCCCCCGGGTGGCGTTCAGAGGATGGCAGGGGGCGCTGGTGGAAATTTTTTTACAAAAGGGGGGCGCTGGGATTCCTTTGAGGGGCGTTTGTTCGAAGGTAAATGTTGTGTCTTTACTCCAACATAGTATATTTAAAAAAAAGAAAGATTCAACTCGAAGGCAAGATGAACGTGACTACTTTACTGAGCTTCACTTTTGTCTCAACGTTAACACATATCAATACACTGGCGGATAACCTCTAGGTAACTCAGTAGCTGGGGGAGTGGTTCTGCTGAAGAAAATAGATCCACTTTACTTTATATACTACACTCTTCCCCTTTTAGATTAATGCTAAATAACTCGAATAACACATAATGCCAATGCATGAAACACAATTTGTCATTCAGTTGACAAATATTGAAACTTTTTTTTTTTTAAGTCCAAAAGTCCCATAAGAGAAACTCATAAATCCAATCTTTTAGGGGGTGCCCTGAGTCGTTCAGGGTTACGCCTGGGAACCTGTGGAGTGCTCCCGGTGGGAGGCACTTCCTCTGCAACTGTAGGTGTTACTGTACTGAGTTCAGAGTTGGTCTCAGGATCTGGTGGACGTGCTGGTTGCTCCGATGTCTTTGGTTGAGCATTCAGCAGTTGATCCACATGACATCTCCAGATATGCTCTCCTGTGTCCACCTCGTACATCAGGGGGCCGCTCCTAGTGGTTATCTTTCCAGGCGTCCACTTTTCCCCTCGGTAATCACGTGCTAGGACCTGCTGTCCCACATCGAAGCTCCTTGGCGGTTCACCCGAAAAGCTACTGAACTGTTTGTTCTGCACTTCTCTCCTCAGATTTGGCTTCAGAAGGTCAATGTGAGATCTGAGCTGTCTGTTCATAAACAACATTGCAGGTGTCTGATTAGTTGTTGCATGGACAGAATTGCGGTACACCAAGAGGAAATTGTAAATTTTGTGTTGAATAGAGATGTCTTCGTTTATCATTGCTTTTATGGACTTTTTGAATATTTGTACGAACCGTTCTGCTAACCCGTTTGTTGCCGGATGGTGAGGTGCTGACTTGAAATGCTTGATACCATTCTTTTTCATGAAGTCTTGGAATTCTTCAGAAGTATACTGCGAGCCATTGTCACTCACAATTTGCTCAGGCAGCCCATTCCTGGCGAAGATGGTTCTCAGGAAAGAGATAGTCTTTTCTGATGTTGTTGATTTCATTGGGACTACTTCTGGTCATTTAGAGTGAGCGTCCACAGTTATGAGAAACATAGAGTTCATGAACGGACCAGCAAAATCAATGTGCACTCTCTGCCATGGTGCAGACGGCCATTCCCACGGGTGTAGAGGAGCCTGTGGTGGTGCGTTTTGAACGCTCAGGCATCCTGGGCAGGTTTTGGTGATGTCCTCAATCTGTTTATCTATCCCTGGCCACCATACGTAGCTACGGGCGAGACTTTTCATCTTCACCATACCTACGTGAGCCTCATGCAGACTGTCCAACACTCTGGTGCGAAGCTTGGAGGGCACTACCACACGTGATCCACACATCAAGGTTCCCTGGCAGACTGACAGCTGATCACGTCTTGCTGAAAACTCAGGGAAGCATGGATTCTCATGGGCAGGCCAGCCTTGTACTGTGATGTCGTACACCTTGGAAAGTGTTGAGTCATTCCGCGTTTTGTATCATGGCATTTGTAGCTACAAATGCCATGATACAAATGCCAGTTGGCAGCTGGTCTACCAGTGCTGTGTAGAACATTTCTGCTGGGTCACCTTTTGATGGTGGTTTCTCCACAGATGTTAACAGTGGAGGTGTAACAAACCATCAGCATTGCAGTGTTGTTTAGTCACCTTGAACTCAGTGTCATACGAGTGTGCTCCTAAGAACAGGACCCATTGCTGTAGTCGCGCAGCTGACATCACTGGGACTCCTTTTCGTGGATTGAATATTGACACTAGGGGCTGATGATCAGTCACTTCGGCCATAGAGGTAATGGTGGAACTTTTTGATACCCCATACTAGGCTAAGGGCCTCCCTGTCTAGCTGTGCATAATTGCGTTCGGTACTTGACAGGGACCTTGAAGCGAATGCAATTGGGCGTTCAAGTCCATCATCCATCATGTGCGACAGGACTGCGCTGATGCCATACGGGGATGCGTCACATGCTAGGCGGATGGGTCTGGATGGATCATAGTGGGTAAGTAGCTCGTCAGATGTTATTAGTCTTTTTGTTTCTGTGAATGCCTTTTCACATTTTTCTGACCACTGCCATTTCACTCCTGTCTGTAGCAGCGCATTTAGCGGGCTGGACAATAAATCAATAACAACCATGACAATATCGCAATAGACACGTGATCAGTATCAATAGATAATCTGTCTTGTAGAATATTTACTGTACTCCAATCCAGAACTGCACAGAATTCTTGAAGGCAGAAGAAAGACTTTAGCTGCTCAACCTCTTTAAAGTTTAGCCACTGTGCCTAATAAATGCTTAAAAATAAAAAAGAACAGCATTGAGTGAAAACTGGCTAAAACAGAAAAGGCCATGACACAAGTTTGGCAGAATTTCAGATATTTAAAACAAACAACTAATCAATAATTATCTATGTCTGCTGCTATGACACGTCTCATATGTCATAGCAGCAGATATATATCAATAATTATTGAGATATATATATATATATATATATATATTGTTTTAAATATCTGAAATGAATGAGATTTAAATGAGATTTTCTGCCACATCGTCCAGCTCTACTAACTAACATTTCTTGCATTCTCTTTGTTGATCTACCATCTTGTAGAAGTTTCCAACCTTTTCTATTGTTTCAGCTGACAGCTGTCTAGTTGAAACTATATTTACTGTCAATGAATCAATTATATCAGCTCACTAAGTCCTATGAACACCCCCTTTGCAGAACATTGATGTGCAGGTATTTATGTTAGAACAAAAATTACATATTTTTCTCTATTTAGTCTAAAAAAACATCAGTACCATTTCACTCTAGCTGGTAAATGAATAAAGGTAAAATAAAAGGATAAAAGAACACTAGATTTTCACCAGGGTTGTTAGTCAAGTTGTGCAGTTTATTTTTAACATCCCCATTTTTAGAATGACTATTTTAGAAATGCAACTTAAATATAGTTTAAATTAATTCTTCACTCTGACTCTCCTTGCCACACCTCAACCACCAACTTGCAGTCACTACGTGACAGTGATTCCATTTGTTTCTGAATTAAGGGGGCTCAACACCTAATAAACAAAATATGTGCCTAATTTCCTTTTGGTTGAGCCCCCCATTATCTATCATATGTCACAGACTTTTCAGCAAGAACAAATTTGATTATACAGCAAGTGTGAAAACTGGGTATCGACTAAAATATGTCACTTTACTCCAGACTTCAGGGAGTCAACACATCTGGATATGTTTTCTGACTTGACTGTTGATAGCTTTTATCAGTAGGGCTTAATATTATGGATTACCCATAATTCAAAATGTAACTTAACCTCAAAGAAAAACAAGGAGTCCAGCAAGCCTGAATATTTCTTTTATCAAGTAATATCAGAGGAGGAATTTTACAAAGAGTTTCCAGGACCGACTCACCAGGAAGAGATACTGCTCGTCGCTGTCAACAGTCACTGAGAGGCTGAGGGATGTGCTTTGAACCTGATGAGGACTGCGGTACAGGTCCAGGAAAGAGGTGGCATAAAACACACCATAAACCTGCAAACACATGCACACTCAAAGAAATAAGACATAGTTGTCCCTTCATGTTACTGAGGTGATCTAATAGTATTGGTTTGGATCAAGAACGTTTCCAACTACTTTAGTTTACAAGTACCGTATTTTCCACACTATAAGGCGCACCAGATTATAAGGCGCACTCTCAATTATGGCGTCCATTTCTGTATTTAATCCATACATAAGGCACACCGGATAAGACGCATGCTAAAACATACAGTCAACAAAAAAAAAGGTAACGGAAAAAAAACAGTAAGTTTAGTTGAACTTTACTCGACTATGTAACAATACACTCAAGTTATTTTTTATTCTTCTTCCACAAATCCATCGAAGTCCTCCTCTTCTGTATCTGAATTGAACAGCTGGGTAATTTCGCCATCAAACATGCCAGGTCCCCTTTCATCATTGTTGGAGTCAATCTCGTTGCCAGGTGGCTGTTTAGCAATGATGCCGGCTTTCGCAAAAGCTCGGATGAAAGTTAAGGCAGATACATTAGCTCAGGCATCCACAATCCATTCACACATGGTGGCATAACTCGCCCGGCGCTGCCTCCCCGTCTTAGTAAACGTGTGTTTGCAGTTTGTCCTCCATCGCTCCCACGCCGCTCTCAACTTCTTTTTGAACGCCCTGTTTACACCAATGTCCAGCGGTTGGAGTTCTTTTGTTAATCCTCCCGGAATGACGGCAAACTCCGAATTGGTTTGCTTCACTTCCTTTTTCACAGTAGCAGTGAGATGGGCACGCATGGAGTTGCAGATGAACAGGGACGGTGATGTGTGGAAAAACCTATCTGGTTTTTACCGGAGGCGTAAGCTGCAGAACTCTGACAACAATTCTCTGATTGGTTTATTGCTGTGTACTTTACGTATTACGTAATGTCCTCTGATTGGTTAATCGCTGCCAGCGTACATACTGTACATTTTACATCTCTGTGTCAGGGACAGATTTTGGAATTCAGTGCCCTTATAAGGCGCACTGGATTGTAAGGCGCACTGCTGATTTTTGAGAAAATGTAAGGCTTTTAGGTGCGTCTTATAGTCCGGAAAATACGGTATGTTTTTAAAATGAAATTGTAATAAACCAATTATTCTCTTTAGGATAGTGATTCAACGTGGGAAAGAAATGCACATTTGTCAGTTTTTTTTCTTCTTCATACCTGCGTGACCTGAGCATTGAATTACAGACTTTTGGCTTCAGGCTTGGGATGTGGTAATGAACACTTTGGATTTACTACAGTTGGTTTGGTTAAAGAAGGACAGGGAGAAAGAGAGAAAAAGATAGATTGATAGACAGAGAGAGAGTCA
>NW_015117574.1:14349-22201 GCF_001443285.1 Poecilia latipinna
AATAAAGACAGAGAGAAAAATAGAGAGACAGAGACAGGTAGTAGTCAGAGAAATAGACAAGTGAGAGAGACAGAAAAAGAGACAGACACACAGTGTACCAGTGGAGCGGAGTCAATGCTGATGCTGCACTCCACCGCTGTCTGGTTAAGAGCCTTGACTTTGAGAAGAGGACGCTCTGGCTGGGTGCCACGGGTCTGGTAGTGTGACAATGTGGTTGGGCTGTCTCCTATACTGGTGTGAGCCCACACAGCCATCTCATACACCGTCCCCGCTGTCAGGTTTGTGGCTGCCAACACAGCAGACTGTTTCAGACGTATTGTAATGGCAACATTAATTGACACTCCTGGTAAAGATGTGGGAAATTTATCTGTTATTGGAGCAGCATCACCTCACACTATAAACTGGAGTGGAATCACAACAGTTCTGTGTAAGAAATGTAAGAAATAGGACAGCTCTTTTCCAGTAATATTTCACAAGGTTGGACAATATAGACAGAGACATTCTTGACCAAATGGTTTATCCATTTCGCTAAGGGGACTGACACACCCATGGAAGACAGTTGATTTTTGTCAGGAGAACTTCTCTAATTTTGCCACATTTTTAACAAAGTCCAGAGAGAAACCAGCCCAGAGAATCATGGATACTCCACTGTTCGTAACAGTAGGCAGTGTTTTTCTATTTGCTCTTTGTTTCATATAAAACCCACCTTACGTATGTTCTGCAATAAAGTCTCACTTGACCCAAAACTCAGCTCCTGGTGAAGTCCCTGTCAAGTTCAGCAAAGTCCACCTGCTTATGTTCGTGATGTTATTAGGCCAAATCCTGGGATGCTAACAAAACTATTGGTTGGATTCTAATGGTTGCTATGGAGACCTGATGACTGCAGGACACCACTCTTTGCTGTATTTCAAAAACAGTTTGATTTGGAAACTATTTCCTTTACATCCAGGTCACTTTACCTAATAGGGAGATAAATGTGGGTCCAAACTCAAGTTGTCATGATCCTAAACTACTGATATATAGAAAAATACTTGATACTAATTTTGATATTGTGGCAACATTTTAAAAAACCAGTTTTTAAAACTCTGATTATTAAAAACTCTACTTTAACTACTACATTATAGCAGTTAAAAGCAAACAATATTAATTATGATATGACAATATTAAGGAGTTTTACTGACCTTTTTAAGTTGCTCTGAAACATGAGTGTAGCATTATTATTGTAGTGTTAGCACAGCTAGTATAATGCATCTTTTGACCTTTCCTTTTTTCCTGTCCATCTATCTCACAGGGAAAGTAACTCCGAACAAAGCTGTTTAGCTGTAAAGAGCTATCTCTTTAGCATAGATCACTCTGTGTCAGTAGTGGGCAGTAATCTAACTCCAATTTTAACTGTTGGTTTCAGTAGAGCATTCTTAAATATACATTTGAAAATAGTCTTGAATGCAATTATTGCATGGTGATTAGCTGTACAGATGGCCTACTCACTTTAACTAAAGTAGCTAATGTTATCATCCATATGTGTTATAATGATAGCACTATTGACAGTGTGCAACAGAAGTATCTACTGCTGCTACTCTAGTAGTACTACAATAGCAAAGTACAGTTACAAAAATTAATACTTAAAATCAATCATTGTATTTACCGATAAATTTATTAAATGTATTTATTAAATAAATTTATTTTAAGCATAAGTTGAATTTATCTGAAGGCTGTTTTGTACCGGACATGCTAATTTCCCTCACAACAAAAAAGAAAGGCAGCACAGAGGAAGATTACCTTTAAACTCTCCCTGGGTGATGTTGTACGTGTGGCTCTCTTTCACATGAGAGTCAAACTGCCAGTACACGATTACAATGTAATATTTGGTCTGAAAAAGAAAAACACACAAGGTCCATGAAACACTGTACCCAGAACCCAGTTCGCTTGTTCAAAACCTGAAGGTAATAAAGAGAAGCGCTTACTTCAGTCTGGGAGCTGAGACTGAATGACATGGAGTCAGAGGAGATGTTGGTAGCTTTCACTACAGGAGGAGGCAGAGCTGCAGTAGACAAAGCATGTATCAGACATGCTCCACTATCAGTCAGATTCTGCTGAGGTGTGAGCTAGCATTGGCTCGTGGTCTACATACAGACCTGAGAAGGATCGTATGGAGTCATAAATGGGACAAGGAGGCAGATTTTATTGGAGCTAAAGACACCACAATCAGAATATTATGTCATGGTACTGTACTTCTGTTGATCTTTATTTAACTATGATAATGAAGGACAACAATAATATTACCAAGCAGCTTTGAATGAACACAGCTATAGATACAAGGCTGTGAGAAAGAATTTGCTCCCAGAGATCGCTTGTTATTTTATTGGCATCTGACAAATAAATCCTGATTTAAATACAAAACGTACTTTTGAATGATCATTTAAATGAATGAAAATTAACCTGATCTTACGTAAAAACATATTTACACCCATCGTTTACTCAAGAATTAGCTGGTAGTAACCACATTGTTTGGCTCAGTTTTTTATTACTAAAAGATCCACAAACGCACTAATAGCAGAGGTAATTTTTGCTTATAGCTTTTGCTCTGTGGGCTGCCACCTTATCATGGTGGAGGGGTTCAAACATCCCAGTAATCCTACAAGCTATGCTGTGTGGGGTTTTATGCCCCTGGTAGGGTCATTCAAGGCAGACAGGTCCTGGATACCAAAGGTCCAACCTTTGGTATCCATCAACCAAAGGTTGATGGATACCTTTGGTGAGATCTGGCAGTCTCCTGTGAGACTTTAATTCCCATCTCTGGCAGACAAAGTGCAACCTGAAGAACCCTTATGACGAGCAATTAAAATGACTATTTAGTGTTCCCTCGCCGGGACGCAGGTTATCGGGATCCCACCCTGGAGCCAGGCTTGGAAGTGGGGCACGTTGGCGAGCGCCTGGTGGCCGGCCTTTTACCCATGGAGCCCAGCCAGGCTCAGCCCAAAGAGGAGACATGGGTCCCCCTTCCCATGGGTTTATCACCTGGGGGAGGGGCCGAAGGGGCCGGGTGCAATGTGGGATGGGTGTTGGCCAGGGGAGGAAACATGGGTCTCCCTTTCCATGGGCTCATCACCTGTGCGAGGGGCCAAAGGGGTCGGGTGCAATGTGAGATGGGTGTTGGTCGGTGGAGGGGTCCCTGGCAATCCCATCCTCAGTTGCAAAAGCTGGCTCTTGGGATGTGGAGTGTCACCTCTCTAGTGGGGAAGGAGCCTGAGTTAGAGAGTGAGGTTGAAAGGTTCTGGCTAGAAATAGTCTGCCTCACCTCAACGCATGGCTCTGGCTCTGGAACCAGTCTCCTTGAGAGGGGCAGGCAGGAGTGGGCATACCACCTTGGTGACTGTACATTGGGGTTTACCCCGTGAACAAGAGGGTAGCCTCCCTTCGCTTAAGGGTGAGGGGACGGGTTCTGACTGTTGTTTGTGCTTACGCACCAAACAACAGTTCAGATTATCCACCCTGTTTTTGGAGTCCTTGGAGGGAGTACTGGAGAGTGCCCCTCCTGTGGACTCCCTTGTTCTGCTGGGGGACTTTAACGCTCATATGGGCAATGACAGCGAGACCTGGAGAGGCGTGGTTGTTAGGAACGGCGCCCCAGAACTCGAGTGGTTCTGCTGTTAGTCTTCTGTGCTCATTGTGGACAATCCATGATGAGCACAGAAGTCCAACAACAGTGCACATATGTTGTTGGACATATGTGCACTGTGCACTTGGCACCAGGACACTCTAGGCTGCAGTTCAATGATCGACTTTGTCGATCATTGTTTCATCTGATCTGCGGCCACATGTGTTGGAGACTCAGGTGAAGAGAGGTGCAGAGCTGTCCACTGATCACTATCTGGTGGTGAGTTGGCTCCGCTGGTGGGGAAGGATGCCGGTCAGACCTGGCAGGCCCAAACATGTTGTGAGGGTCTGCTGGGAAGGTCTGGCAGTCTCCTGTGAGACTTTAATTCCCATCTCCGGCAGAACTTTGAATACATTCTGGAGTATGTGGGGGACATTGAGTCTGAGAGGACCATGTGCCGTGCCTCCATGTCGAGGTGGCTTATCGGAAATTTGGCCGCAAGGTTGTCGGTGCCTGTCGCTGTGGCAACCCTCTAACTTGTTGATGGATACCTTTGGTGAGGGATGCTGTCAGGTTGAAGAAAGAGTCCTATCAGGCCTTTTGGAATGTGGGACTCCAGAAGCAGCTGATGGGTGCCAGCAGTCCAAATGGCATGCGGCTTGGGTGGTTGCTGAGACAAAAACTCCGGCAGAGTTTGGAATGGCCATGGAAAAAAACTTAGGCATGGCTTTGAGGGGATTCTGATACACCATCCGGCGTCTCAGGAGGGGGAAGTATAGTGGTTATAAAACTTTTTAGATAACTTCATCTTCAGTAGACAACATCTACTGGACAACTGTGTGGCAGTCTGACTTTCTACTACCAAGGGCAAAAGCAATCTGAGGTGAACCTAAGGTGCCACGAGTGCTCCAACCAAGGTTTAGCAAACAAATTACTGCTACAACAGAACACTGATCAGCTATGGAAAAGAAGATGGAGTGAACCGAGGTAGAGGCATTACAGTTGGAGATAATAGGACTTTTGTGCACACTGCCTGCAGAAAGCCTAAAAGAACTGTGTGATTTTCTCACCATTGCCAGGTCAAAATTTGAACATGTGACAGGAAAGAACAGAACATCGCTCATCTTAATGATTAGTAATCATCTACAGAGTGAAGAATTCCAGATGTTGGAGGATTTGGGAATGTCAGAGCTTCTCTGCTTTAAAGACAAAATAACTGAGCTCCAAGCTGAGGCTACAGATCAGGAACTTAAAGTAGCACAACACGAACAGCAGAATGAATATGATAAGATACTGGGCAGTACATCAACAGAAACCAGACCTTCTCAGTCTTATGTACCATCCCAAAAAAAACATACTCACGAGGAGGATGTACATAAAGTTCAGACTGATATGTCCAGCCTTGGAATTCCAGCTCTAGCTCTATGTCAAGCCCCTGCTGTATGGCACAAAGAATTCAAAATATCTGGACAAATTGGAGACCCAGAACAAAAAGATTGCCTCACGTTTTCCAGTCTCGCACGACAAATTGAGCATGGTCTCCTGAGACGCCGGATGGTGTATCAGCTTTCCAGAGACTGAGATTGTTGATGCTGTCATAAGGGCCATTATCCCGGGGATGCAGTTGCGGAGCTACCTAGAGGGAAAAAATGACCTTACACTCCCCACCCTGAGAAGAATACTGCGCTGCCATTATCAGGAAAAAAGTGCAACAGAATTATATAAACAGCTGTCATCAGAAGCACAGAGCGTTAAAGAGACTCCTCAGAGTTTTCTCATCCGCACTCTAGACCTACAACAGAAGATTTTGTTTGCATCACAAGAGTCAGACTCAGGCTTCCGTTATGATCCAGTGCTGGTGCAGAACATGTTTCTCCATACAGTTATGACCGGTTTGCTGAATGATAACATAAAAAGAGACCTTCAGCCATCTCTAGAGCAAGCTAGTGTTTCTGATGAACTTTTATTTGAAAAACTAAATATTGCATGTGCCTTTGAAAGTGAGAGGCAGGACAAGAAAAAAATGCACACACCACAGGGATCGGTGACTATCCACTCTGCTCAGTCTGACCACACCCCCACTGAGAAGAAGGACAAAATAAGCCCGTCGAGTCACAGTAAGAGTCAAACAGATATTCTTTCAGAACTGCAGGAGATGGAAGCAAACATGACCCTGCTTAAAGATCTGAAAGCTGAAGTGTCTTCTCTTAAAGAGTCTATGCAGCAGCCCTCTTATCTGCAGAGGCAGCACCCAAACCCAGTACCTGTCAGTATCTGTGTTTTTCCTGTTTTGGTTTTGTTAGTCTTTTTCTTTGTTTTTTGGTTTGAGTTTTATTTCTGTTGGAGCACTGTCACTCTTCTGGGCATCCACTAGGTGCTGCCAGATGCAGAGCCCCTGAGAAGCTGTGGGGGCAACCCCGTGGACACACCTGCAGCTCGTTTGTAGGTTGTGGATTGTAGATATAAGCAGCGGCTGAACGACTTCTCATCGCCTGAGTATTTGCTTACCTCGGTAACATTCGTTCCAGAGAAAGACCCTCTGTGAATTGCTCGTTTCTAACCCCTTGTTGTCTTCCTCGCCCGATGATCCTGTTGTCTCCTCGTTGCCTCCGTGTGATCAGTCAGCCCCGGGATCTGAGTGAGTTTGTGTTCCTCGCTGTTGTGGATTACCTACCTCCTGTGTTGAGGGAAGCCTCAACGCTACTGGTATTACCAGTCAGACGCCATCCCTCGTGTGTTCGCCTTGTCCCCTCATCGTGGGTCCGTCTCCGGTGGATTCCCCTTCAGAATGTTTCGGATCAAGTAATCCAAGTCCGAACCCAACCGGAGAAGGAAAACAACTGGACCAAAGTCGAAATCCGCTCATTCCGCCGCTAACAAACCTGTCCGCTCTCCAACGAAGCTTAATCACCCTGCGCTCTGCTCGATGTTTACTCACCATCAATCCAAGTAAGAAACAATCCGATTAACTCCTGGCACATACACTCCTTCCTCCTCTAACCCTGTTTCTCTCGTTGACAGTAAGACGACCCGGTCATCCAATCCAGTACTCACCCTTTATTCCCTTTCCCTGGATTCAATAAAATTATTATTGTTCATTTAGTCTGACTCTTCTGGTTGTGTTCTTGCATGTGGGTTCGAAAATTGAATACCACCATGACAGTACCAGGACCAGATTGCACACCAGCTCAATCAGTGCCAGCTTACCACAACCCATCACTAGCACACAAGCCTGCAGTACATCATGGTTACCATCAAGCTCCTCCAGTGCAATACAGCTACTTGCAACCCCCTTCAAACACATCACAACTATTTACCTCCACCCTCAGGACAACTTGATCATCTTCCACCCAACCAGAGGTATGGAAATCAACGCCCCCTCTCCACAACAGCCCAGAAGGAGGTGCTACGCCTGCCAGCAGGAAAATTTGGAGGACTGCATTCACTGCTTCCCTTGTGGCAGCAGTGAACACTTCTCAGCTGGCTGCAGGAAGAGGAGATCAGGCCAATTCAGAGGGAGTGCTTTTAACGAGCAAGGGTTACCCCAGTGGGGGCAGGGAGTGACCGCATCATCAGCACAGTGACATGCGGTCAGGGGAGGCAGGTGAGGCACAGCCTCACCTGTCATCATGGAAAAGTAATATATAATAATAAACCATTTATATTGCTATTTTCACCCTGTGGTTTGTACTATAAAGTATCTATTTTTTACTTAGCTTAACCAATTCTGATGATTTTTTCTTCAAAATCTCTGGATTTTCGCATTTTCCCATTCAAATGCTCAGAAGCGAAGCTGGTGAGGCAGCAGGAAGCTGAGCCTCACCTGGGATTGCGCAACCTCTCGCTAACTGCACCGGCTGCCATTCTATGGGTGAATGTTCCTCCTGTCTGTACGCCAGCAATAAAATGGCTAAAAAAACATTTAATATATGGACTGATTTTCCATAATTTCGCTTATGTATATAATGTACAGTTTTTTTGTTGTCACCAACTGTGTGTGTATCGTGTTTTGTGTGCGGAGGAGCGATCAGAAACGGCAGAAAACAGACTCCAGGTGAGGCAGGCAGTTCTCCTGCCTCATGGCAGGGGGCGCTCATGATCCCAGATATTGTGACTCCACAACTGCAGAGACACAGTGAGCTAGCCATGGAGCTAGCCATGGAGCTAGCCATGGAGCTAGCCATGGAGCTAGCCACACAGTAAATAAGTAAAGTACAGCGATATATTTGTTTTCTCCTCTCTTCCGACATAAAC
>NW_015117574.1:25442-30585 GCF_001443285.1 Poecilia latipinna
TCCTACAGTTTTATAGTTTTATTTTAGTTTTTCAGACAAACAAAATTTGTTTGGTAATTTATTTGAAGGGGGGTGAATAAGACTGTCATGACACTTTCATAAACATGACATAACACCTGTCATGAACATGAATAAGCCTTCATGAATATTTATGACTGTTGTCATAAAGTGTCATTCGGTAAATTATGACACTTTTAATACAAAGTTGACATTATTCAAAATATCTTTGATATGACAACTTGACATTAACCAAGAAATCATTACTGTTTAAACTTTACCTTTATTACCATAAAGTTACCTCATTTTTAAAGTGCAATCAGTAATACTTCTATAAAAATTTTACATCAGTAAGGATTTCTTGGTTAATGTCAAGTTGTCATAACAAAGACATTTTCAAAAATGTCAACTTTGTATTAAAAGTGTCATAATTTACCGAATGATGCTTTATGACAACAGTCATAAATATTCATGAAGGCTTATTCATGTTCATGACACGTTTTTATGATAGTGTAATGTCAGTCTTATTCACCCCCCTTCAAATAAAGTGTTACCAAATTTAGAGACTATTTGATCGGCTTGTCATGCACTGTCTATACAGACAACAATCCGCTCATTTATGTCTTGTCTACAGCTAAGCTGAATGCAACCGGGTGTCGGGTTGCTGAATTAGCGGATTTTCACCTTACCATCCGATACCTACCAGGGAAAGAAAACATTGATCCCAACTGTCTGTCTAGGCTGCCAGTGGATATTAACACCATGATGGAAGACTGTACTGAGAAAATGTCATCCCATTCAGTTCAAGCAGTTGTACAGTCAGTTGAGGACCCATGTTCCCATGCAGTGTGGTACATGCACACTGCATGGAGTGCACTGAGCACTCTCTGCTCAGTGCAAAGAAATCAGCACTTCACACCAATCGCCTCTTTCGCTGGAAGAGATTTGTCAAGCCCAGAGGGAAGATAACAATATTGCCCCAGTGATTGAATATCGTCAGTTAAATAAGACACCTGACAGAAAACAGCTAAAATCATTCAGCACAGAGAGTAAAAGACTACTATATCAATGGGAAAAACTAACTTTGGATGAAACTTTGGTCGAACAGTAAGACAGTAAGACGGACACAACTTGTTTTGCCTGAAAAGCACAAAGCAGTCGTTATGAAGGAACTACATGATGACATGGGACATCAAGGGGTTGATCGAACTACTTCATTGATGAGAGATCGTTTCTTCTGGCCATACATGCAACATGACATTCAGCACTATGTGACTCAAAGCTGCACATATATAAAACAAAAGAAACCAAGCCGAGAGACTAGGGCACCTCTAACTAAGATTGTTACAACTCAGCCTTTTGAGTTGGTTTCTCTCAATTTCCTGCATGTTGACAAGTCAGCTGGCGGATATGAGTACATACTGGTCATAATTGATCATTTTTTAAGATTCGCCCAGGCTTATCCCACAACATCTAAGTCAGCAAAGACTGTGGCTGATAAACTTTTTAATGATTATGCATTCATATTTGGATTCCCCCTACGTATTCATCACGATCAAGGTGGTGAATTTGAAAATTTGGGCTCGCGGAGAACACTGCACCATCCTGAAGGCAAAAAGCCAAGTTGAACGTCTCAATGATACTCTCCTACAAATGCTGAGGACCCTTACAGAGAAAGAGAAGTCCAACTGGAAAGAGTAACTGAATAGATTGATTGATTGATTGGTTTTTGCATACAATTGCAAAAAATGTGAAGTCACTGGCTTTTCTACCTTCTTTCTTCAGTTTGGAAGGACTCCAAGATTGCCGATTGATGTACTCTTCCGCTTGACACCAGAAACAGGTACACTTGATCACAGAGAGTACATGTGAAAATGGCAAGAAGGGATACAACAAGCTTATGACATAACAAGGAACAATGCAAGAAAATCAGCTGAAAGAGGCAAAAGGAACCATGATCGCAAAGTAAAGAGCTCAGAACTGGAACCTGGAGACCGTGTCCTGGTTAGAAACTTGACCCCAAGAGGCAGGACTGGTAAACTTTGCAGCCATTGGGAGGACATCATCCACAAGGTTGTACGCCGAGTAAATAAGAATGCTCCTGTATATGAGGTGGTCCCTCAACAAGGAAAGGGGAGAGATAGTAGGATACTACACCACAACCTCTTACTCCCCTGTGACCACCTACCTCTGGAAGATCCCCTAAAAGTTGCCAGATCTCAGAAAAAAGGTTCAAGACAGACAAGTGACAGTGAACATAACAGTCAACAGAAAGACGACAGTGATGAGGACTCAGAGGATGAATGGTTTTACTACCCATGCCCTGAGCCACACCAACATACAGGTCCCACTGCTGAGGAGCACACTGATGTGTCGGCAGGTCCTGAACCCAAAGCAGCAAGGAGAGGAACAAGGCCAGAAGAGGAACAAGAGACAGTGTTAAACCTGGAGGAAGATCAAGTGATGCCTGACCTGCTAGTGGAAACTGGAGCGCCTGAACAACCAGAAAATTGTGGAGACAGCCCTCTACTACCATCCATGTCACCTCCTTCATGTGAGAACCACAGTGGAGATGAGCGAGTACAAGATAGGCCTAGAAGAGAACGGCGACTACCACAGCGATTCACTTATGATGAACTTGGTTATCCATCTTGTTACAGTTTGGGACCTTCACCAAGGTCCACAAATTGGCTTGACCCAGTGCACTATTATGGATCCCTTCAAGCAAAATCTATGTGGCCAGAGCCAGTCCACATATGATCCTGTGTTAGTGTATGGCTGACTTACATTTTAAGTACTTAGTATTGGCACTTAAAGACTTTGATTAGGCCAAGTGCCTGTGTATGGACTTAGTAGATTTGGGTTTTATGGACTATGTTTGTCATCTTACTCCTTTAATTACTGAATGTCGAGGACGACATTTCTGTTGGAGGGGAGTGTGCAGTGGTTATAAAACTATTTTAGATAACTAAAAGTCAAACAAGATCTAGTGATCTGCGATCGATTATTTTGGTCTTTCAAGTTCAGTGCTACAGGCCGATACAGTAAAAAGTAGCCTAAGTTTAATGAAGTTTAAAATGTATTTTCTTTAATGTTACTTTTCCGGTTATGTTGGTTTATAATTCTTGAAAAGTTTGATCTTTTTAGATTTTAAGTTTTAAAAGTTTGTTAATCGTTCGAGTCTCGATTGGTTTTGTCCGATTGGATGTAGGGGAACGCGACGCTTCTGCTCCTCCATTACAACACTGGAGAGGAGAGCAATAACATCGTGTCCGTGTTTTCATTATTCCCCTTTACATATAAGGTGTGACTTTAAAGCTATTTAGTATGTTTGTTGAATGAACAGGGAGCATTGTGGTGGCTGTGATAATTATGTTTTTTTTTTAAAGAGCTACTATACTCACCTTAGCTTCCTGGCTAGCTGCGTTCTGTGTGTGCTAGATTTGTTTTACTGTGCCAGCATATGACAGTGTAATGTCTGAAACTGTTTTGAAATATCATTATAACACTGGAGACGAGAACAATAACATTGTGTCCGTGTTTTCATTATTCCCCTTTACAGCACCAACACTGTTTATAGTGAGGATGGTGTGCTGTTGACCTCGACTTGGGATGTTGTGGGCCGGTGGGCTTCGAAGACTTCCTCAATCCCCCTAACATTCCTTCCAGTGAGGCAGCTGAGCCGATTGCAGTTTCTGGCCAATCACCGATTACTGATCTTTTAAAGAGCCTAACTTACAGATTCCGATTTTGGTCAATATCAGTTTTTTGTCTGAAATGTTGCTCAGTTATCAATAATTCCAATAATTCCTGTCGCCAATATGGTTGATCACCTGCTAGAAATTAGTCCCATTCCAAAGGGTACAATGTCAAAAATATACAACCTCTTAATGTAAAATTTGACTCCTGGGCTTGGCCATCTTCAAGCTACATGGTCTGATGATCTTAACACAGAGATCGATAATGAAATGTGGCAATCTATTCTGGAATACATTCACACATCATCAATTTGTGCCCGAAATAGAATTATTCAGTGTAAAGTCGTCCATAGAGTACACTGGTCCAAAAGCAAACTGGCTCGAAACTTTCCGGACATGGATTCAAGCTGTGTGAAGTGTGGTTTGGGCCCAGCCACTCTCGGCCATATGTTTTGAACCTGTTCCTCCCTATTTCAATTTTGGAAATCTGTTTTTGACTCACTTTCTGTAATTACCTCGACCACAGTACAGCCTTCTCCACTCACTGCTTTAGTTGGGGTTCTCCCCAAAAACCAGTTAATGCCACCCAGGGGTGAAAGTAGTTTTAAGTTCTTGGGGGTACTATGACAAAAAGTTTGTCATAATTTTTTGCAAGCGATAAAAGCTGGGAAGCTCTTGAATTGCTATAAAATGGAGCCATGTTTCCCTCAGCCCACTGGTTGCAATGACACCTTGAGATGCCATGAGACCTAAATCCTGAACATCATGGCATGGAGTGCATCCCAGTTTTCCATGTCTGGCATATAACCATTCATTTGATCTTTTAAACTGGTTCTATTGATCCTGTGTCCAGACAGAGGGATAATCAGTAGCCTAGCAACGTGACCTGTTTGTTCTGAAGATCCTGCAGCTTCCACTTCATCTTCCTAACATGGCGCCTCCTCACTCTGACTCTCATACTGATAGGAGGAACCACAGAGCTCTGTTAGGTTAAAGCACATCTTCTGAAGTTGGGATATTTTTCCTCCAACAGGTTCCAGAGGAATCACCTCAAACCAGATGTTGGACTGGATTTTATTTCAATGTCGTTTGTGAATGTTAGAGCCTCATTTTCAACAGTGGAGCTCTAAAGGTTAAAAAAAGGTCATTTTGGAGAAAGTCTCATCAACATCAATATTTCCACTAAATAAGAGGCAAAAAAAATGTTTGATAAAGGAAAAGCCTCTCAGACTCTGAGCCCGACAGCACCAAACTATTTTATTAGACAATTAATTTAATTTCACATAATTATCGCGGTAGAAGCCATTTGTTTGTTAAATACTTAATGAAACATATTTACCGTGTTTGATGTTTGTTGTAAATGACGTATACTCATAGACGAACGAGATAATCCAAGTCATTTATTGAATGTTCAGAAACGTTCAGTGGCTGTAAAGCGCCACAGCAAA
>NW_015117575.1:0-16213 GCF_001443285.1 Poecilia latipinna
TTTATGACTGTGTTTATTTAAAAAAAAATATGGTCAGACGGTATTTTGAAAATGAAATTATAAAATATTTGCTGCAACTACAAGCCTCATCCTGATAAAAGGCTTCAACAAAAAAAAATGGAGAAACTACAAGTTTTGCATGTATATCATTTCCCTTTCAAATAGCAAAAGTCAATCTTGCTGCAAGATCGTAACTGTGGGTAAAAACCAAGTGCCATATCTGATAAAAAAAAAGGAAGAATATAGTGAAAGAAGAAGGCAGAAGGCCTGAGCAGACTCACTTGTCAGGATGCAGAGCAGAAACAGATACTCCGTGTACGAGATGATTCCTAGTGATGAGATCAAGACAGGAAAGTTAGGAAGGTCACATTTAAGGCATTTTCTGCACTATGTTTACAGAAGTTTAAAGCTCCTGGATCTCAGGGCCTCACACACAGCCGCACACACTGACGCACCCTTAATCCTCCCGGCTGTGGAGATAGAATCTCAAAATGTGTCTTCTGCCAACCGAGCCACCAGCAGCCATTTGGCCCCACACAGCGTTCACAAACGTATCCAGCAGCAGACACGCTTGTTTCTCTGTGAATGTGTGTGTTTGGATAAGTAGGTGGAACATAGCTTAAGGAGTTAGATTTTCTCTTCCTCTCACTTTTTTGTGTCTGATCGCTCAGATAGATCGGAGTGACTCGCTCTCCCGCCGGCGTGCGTGACGAGTGCGTGTGACGGCGAGCATGACACCGGTTGGGAGTCGGAGTGTGAGCCTTGTGTTTAGCTGAATCCAGACTGCTTTGTGTGGAGCAGCTGGTTTGGAACCAGACTCGCTTAAACCGGCGCAGAGCCGGACCTGGAAAGACCAGAATGCTGCTCGGGTTTCTGCAGACAGCCTGAATGTTTACACTGCGACACACTCACGAATAAAGAGTTCAGCAAATCTTAATGAAATCATGATGAAAGGCATAGGACTAAAAATAAAACTTACATGCACCTAAATAATCGCTCACCTAGTTTGGTTTAAAGTTTACATTAATCGTATTTCTGGCTCTCGACAAGAAAGAACACTGTTCTTTGAAAAAATGCCACAGGAATGTCGGAAATAGTGCCACATACTAACAATTTTTCTTTGTACTGATAGTGAATTGGAAATTTTAATATCATGACAACCTTAGCAGCAACAACAGAAACATAAACTCTCCTTTTACAGGAAAAAAAAAAAACCTCCAACAGAATCTGGCTCAGTGTGAGCTGCCATCTGCCACAACTCGCTGAACACAGGCCATACTGTACATCGCTACAACTAGTGTAGACAGTGCAGCTCCTGCAAATACCAAACTCTTCCTTTCGCTCAGTAAATCTTAATAATTGTTCAAAAGACAAATAAACCTGGAATCCAAAGACAGAATCAAGTGTAAGTTCAAGCACCTCATTGATTGTAAAAAAGCTAATTGTTTATACCTACATATGATGAAACTTCTTTAAATTCTCCAAATTTTCCAGTGAAATTATGGTTAACGGAGAAAGTTTCAAGCTTTTTTTGCGAGCTCTAGAAAAAACAAATTCTGTAAGTGCTCTGTAGCATCTTAGAATAACCTCAAAAGACAAGGCAGAAAACTGCAAAACTGTGAACTACAGCCATAGATACTAACAGTTCTCCAACTATTTACATTTAGCCATATGCATCCTTTATGTTAAAGTAGATTGTAAAAGTAAACCAGCCCAATTTCACATTAGCCCCAACAAATTTCCCCTTTTGCAAAATGTCCTTTTGTTAAAGGTTGAGGTTAGAAGAAATGGGACCTCAGACTGCTCACAAGAGGAATTTGCATTAACTCAGACTTGTATGTAAATGTGAAGCCTGATGTAGTATAAATACAGAAAAGCACTGAAATAATGAGCTGTGGAGCTGAGTCCAGCCAACACTGTGCAGTATTACTTGTCTGAATTAGTCAGATACATAGGAATCCTAATGTATTTCCAGAATTCGGTGATAGCAGTCTTTGTGTTCTGCGGGATGTAGCATTAAGTGTCTTCTGCCATTTACAAACACAGATAAATACTCATATGTAGCTTACACAACAGAAAGTTCTGAAATAAAGCTGAATTACATCAAGGTAAATTACCAAAATAAATGTTTGAAAGTAATTAAAGTAAATTATGTATTATTATTAATGATTGTATTTTCAGCTTTTCACATTCCTCAACTTCGCTACATCCCCATATCATTGTGATGATTTTTTTTTAACTTCTTACCCTCATTTCATTGTTTTCTACACTTTCAAGTGAAACTAGTCCTCCTACATGTGTCCCTTTAGACCAAACCAAACCCTGGTATAAGATACAACCTGAGCATAATTTTAGTATCATTAGAGAGGAAGTGAATCACACATGGCATGTTATTTTTAGCATCTCCCTGAATGTGTGTGTTTCAGTGTAATTATCACTATGGGGAGTCGGTCCCTGACTGTGCTTTCTCTGTTATCTGCTCCTCTAGCAAATGCTTAATTAGGGCAAGCTTATTTCTCATCTTTCACCAGAGGAGAGGAAAGAAAAGGGGGTTGATTTTTTATTTTTTTTCCTTTTTCTCGGCAGGCTGTTTTGCTGAGAGGAACAGCATGATGACAACCTGGATTAGTGACACCTACAGTGCAACAAAAACTCACAAGCGTCATTTAATCAGAGATTGAAAACGAAGCCCTGTGCCGTGTTAAAAAGCAGCAAAAAAAACAAAAAAAACTGAAGGTTTCTCTGATTATTTTAAAGATCTTGTCCTAAAGTCATTTGATTGTTTTTTTTGTTCAGGCAGCGTGGATTTCAACAAATAATTAATGAAAATATGCAACCTCGCGTGTTATGTAAGATATTCCACTAGTCGTATTAAAAAACTGTCTTTTTCTTTTTTTTTCTTTTAGGAACAAACGAACTAAAGAGGCATCAAGAAAATAAATGTCTGGTGAAGGAAAGTGGTGACTTTTCATCTTGATCAGTGAGCAGCCAATTGTAAATACAAACAATTCAGTCATTAAACACACTACATTACGCACTACAAATTACATTAAGATTGAGAAATAGAAAAACACCTAGCCTTATTTATATATTTTTACAAAACAGAGAAGAGATTTGTAAATCGTAGCGCCTGATTTACAAAGTGAAAAACATTAATGGTATGGTCAGCTGGGTGGGAATTTGTGCACTTTGTACATCAAAAAAATAGATGAGATGAAGATTTGAGCTATAAATTCAGAGAAGTGATGAACTGTTTGTATCCACGTGTGTGTGTCGGCTGACCTCTTTCTCTCAGGTTGCGGAACAGTTTGGAGGATCCTCTCCATACGGGAGGAGTATCTGACAAGATTTTCTCCAGTTCCTGACATAAACACACAAAAAGAATGATCAAAATCGCTAGACACTGTAAAGACACAGGGTGCCATGCTCTAACTTGAACTTCATGAAGAAATAATGCAAAGAGTTGGAAAGTTAAATGTCCCATGCAATGGAAAACATATCAGGTAATTTAAAATGATGACTTCAGTGCATTCTAGAGAGAATCAGAAGTTAATCCAAGAAATGTGCGGAGCTGTAAGGAGATAAGGATTTTTACTTGTATCTTGAAATGTTGTGAAAGATTGAAAAGAGCCATGACAACAAAGCAAGAAAGATAAAAGATAGAACCAGAAAACAGGAAAGAACATAAAATAATTTGCGGAAATTACAAAGGACCTGCACATCCTTGCAGCTTGTTTGTTCAATACATGTACAGGCGCTGCAAGTCAAGCTTGTTTAGCTGAAAAAACTATGCAGTGCGAAGAGAACAACAGCAGATGTAACATGCAAAAGATGTTTGCCTGTGAGGAGAAGCAGGAAAAAGGAGAGATATAAAGTGTGTTTCCCACCTGTTTGGTCAGGGACCTCCATGGCCTCTTGTCTGCCAGAGAACAAGACAAAGGAGGAGAAAGACGAGAAGAGTTTGGGTGGGCTTGGTCAGATAGCATCTGTATGATCTAGAAAGGGGTCCTAATGTGCAGGGTACAGTCACAACACACACATCTACAAACACACACACACACACACACACACAGTGTGTATACACTCATCATAGCAGATCCCATTTGGACTGTCTGAAGTAGTCCTCACCTGCCTTTGTAGTATGTGGAATGTCCCTGTAAAAGCACATACTACTTTTGTTCTGTTTTATACAACAAAGTTCATCTAATTCAACTTCAAAGGGGGCAGAGGATGGCGGCTGCTGACAGGTTACGAGCGGCCGTATCGCATGACAGCCGAGATGTAAACACACACATACAGGTGCACGGTTCTGCACGCTATTCAATCATGACTGCTGCAAAAAAAAGAAAAAAAAAAGAAATTGTTTCTGATTGCATCAGCGTGCAATCACATTTCCAAACCTGGAACACTCAAGCTTAGCCCACCAATTTAGATATTTACAAGTTAAGAGAGGGAGAGTACATGAGAGCGAATGGAATGTGTGTCTGCGTGCGTCTGACTAACATTAACCTCAGACTAAACAAAAGCTGTAAAGCCATCTGCTTTGAGGCCGGCTGCTCAGACCTAATCTGTTACAACTAGCAGCAGGCTGACAGAATCGGCAAAGATGTGCTCATAAACCGAGGGTTTTTGACGGCCTTAGAACGTGGCAAAATAAACATGTTAAATAAATCCCAGACACTGATGGAAACAAAACAAAGATCAGTAATGTGAGGCCTATAAAATCCTCTGACGAGTCAGTGAATTTGAGCTCATTTAAAACTAAACTACAAGTCCAAATAAAGGTAGCTAACATGATATGAAGCACAGCTTCCATGACTTATGAAAAAGAAGCATGTGATCAAGTCTTGATTGATTGTGGTTTTCCTCAAATTCAAACAGGCTCTGGTACATAGTACATATTTATACCCCACTACTGGACGAAGGTAGGGCTGGGTAATAAATCGATTTCAACCAATTCATTGTATTTTTGGTTTTTTAAGGTTTTGCGAACACTCAAAGTAAGTCCGGTGAACCTTTGGGTGTAAAGAGTTGACGTTAATCGAATAAATTAAGTGGATTTAACTTATTTTTTTAACACAATTATGACTGTCACTTGATTTAAAAATTAGATTAAAGTCTTTAAAAATGTAATCTAGTTAATTTGAAGTAATGGGAAAGGATATTATGTGACAGTGGTGATAAATCAACGAGGCATCCCAAGACGCGGAGGCACCAACAGCTCATCAATACTTACCTCAGAAATATTGTTTTTTGATCTTAAACCAAAACATCTGCCACACAAAACATAAGTTGGTAAGATCTTATGCATGTGCACAGCGGTCATATTTTTTTGAAAGCAAAAATATGAAACATGAACAACTGATACACACTTCTTGGTTCGCTCATGGTAACGGACTCGATGAAGTTCTGTGGAGTCATGTACAGCTGTCCTTCGTACTCTACAGAGCTGAACATCCGGAAACGATGCTCGTGGGACGACATGTAGACATCTCCATCCTCAAAGTCAAATGGACGTGCCTGCAAAACGTAAAACCAACATTTTTACGTAGATTGTACAGATTTACATCAGCAGTTTGATCAATATGCAAGTTATTTGAATGTGAGTATCATCCGATCTCAGATCAACAGATTTATCAGATCAACATATTTATCTGCGCACCCCTAATATGAAAAGCATAAAATAGTCTACACTACACAGTATGCATGACCAAAGTCAAAATCCTCAGTCTCAGTTTGGTTGAAGTGAACTCTGGCACAGTTTGAATGCATAAGTGAATGCCAAGTGGGCTGGTGATCGCTCCAGAAACAGGAAGTGAACTATAGCACAAGGCATTATGGGTAAATACAACGAACGCAAATGTACTAGCACGAGAAATATTTTGTTTTCTTTTGCCAAAGATAAAGGAGAAATTCTATAAACGCTAAAATCTAATGCCTCTCAGTTATTGTTCAGATTACATGATGAAGAAGGTTGCCCTCAGTGTCTTCTTCAGAGATTTTTGTGTTGTTTCTTTTAGTGGCTCTTGGTGCAGCGCCACCACAGGCGAGGGTGGAAATAGGTTTTTCAAGGGTTGGGTTTATTTGACACAGTGCAGTGTGAAAGTGAACCACACCAGCTGAAAATGTAACAAACGTTGCAACTTTGATTCCCAGTCAAGTGTACCAGACTATCAGGTGTGCAAACATCCTCAGACAAAAATGTTCAAAGCTTTTTCTACAGATCATAGCATTTTCAGCAGTCCAGGAGAAGCTCAGGTGAATATTAATAGGTCGGCTTTACAAACTAAAAACTCCTGTTCAGTTTCGTCAACCCGCCTCCTAAGTCTCATGGACTTCAGCATCCAAGCCTCTTCCTTAATGGTGTACTTTAATAATGAGCATATCCATCTATTCTTGGCACCAAGTCTCGATTCAGCTCTCTGAGATTATAAATAGCATCAGCTCTTCTGCTACAACTAAACAAGAGAATACAGGCACACACAAACACACACAAGCCGGTACTACTTTCTACTTGATTGGTCTCT
Organism: Poecilia latipinna; assembly: GCF_001443285.1. NCBI lineage: Eukaryota > Metazoa > Chordata > Actinopteri > Cyprinodontiformes > Poeciliidae > Poecilia > Poecilia latipinna. Next base: position 6,528 of record NW_015117575.1, read on the forward strand.
CCGTCTCTCCCTTTCAGTACAGACCTGTGACTTCAGCTGGATTAGCTGCAGAGATCCACCAAGAGACTGTAGCTGTGCAATTAGCAGAGAGGTTTCCATATTTAAGCTTGTTTGAGTTTGTGCTCGGCTCAGCAATCATCCTAATGAGCATGCTAGTTCATTCATAAAGCTTTGATGCTTCCTTTACCAAACGAGCTCTAGAAGGCGCGAGTAAGAGATGAATAGTTGATTGTAGGGAAGTAACTGTGATGGAGATTAGGAGACTCTGCACCCGTGGGTTTGACTTTCACTAATGAATGGAGTTTTTAAAGTTTTCCAAAGGCAACAAGGCTTTACATCCCATGCCGCTCAACATGACATAGAAGCATGCAGGCTTCACTGAGAAGAGAGAATTATTCATTGGTAAGGAGCATCGACTGGACTTCACATGGTACACTTTGTTCTTGTCTAGTTATGTATCCACCACTAAAACTGCAGCTGATGTGTTGCCTGCTTCTCGTGACTGCACAGCAGATGCTCCAGGTGTTTTCCCCTTTGGCATCTGGGTGTCTCCCCTTCACAGCTGCAGCGTTTTATTTTCTCCCTCTGCCGTTCTCAGTATCGCTTATAAACCAGCCCGTGTTCTAAATAAGTATTTTCTATAAACTACCCCGTTTAAATCCAGTTGTGTCAGTGCGATTACAAAACAGAGTCACCTCAAATTCATTTCTACACTACAATGTAAAAGTATTGATGTTTTCTACACTACAGCAGTTAACTTCATCTTAATGTATTGTGGTTTTATGTGAAAGACCAACAACAAAGTCCATAGTGGATAGTCATACGTGTGGTGTGTTGTTTATATAGTCAGTACTTTCACTGAAATTACAGCTGCAAGTTCAAATAGCAGTTTAACCTTAATTTTAGCTTTAGCTGCATGCTTAGTGTTAGTCTTGTGTTCATAAAAATAAATTACAACTGACAGAAAATATTTTAAAGACACTTTCTTTAATTTCAGTTATTCCTTCTGGGAGTTGACCTAAAGTCAAAGTCCACAACATGATGGGCAAAAAATGGTTGGCCCTTAGCAGGCCAACATCATTCTGAACTACAGAAGCCCAATGACTGAACTGGAGGCGGGGGGGGGGGTTCAGATTTTCTAAAAATAACATTTTTATAAACAGCAAATTCAGTTAATCAATAAAATCGACTTGTTTTCCAGCTCCAGAACCCTCACAACTGACAGGGAAACTGCTTTTGAAAGATCGGTTGCCCAGACTACCGTCAACAGGTCTGCAGCTGATTATTGGTTAGACACTGCATCCCTCAAAAACAGCATTTCAGTTGCTATTGACATTTTGTGAATTATGACATTTCCAGGATACCACTGAATACTTATTTTTTGTTGCTCTTTACAACATAGTCATAGCTTACTATTGCAGTTTGATAGAGTAAAGCATTAGAATCGCCCATATTCTAATGAAAAAATCATGATGAAATCTAACAAAAAGATTCTGACAATCTTTTCATTGTCAGAATTACCTGACATTGAAAAGATTTATTTAACTCAATTAAATAGTTATTTTTGTTGTTTTTTGTTGTGTTTTGTGAAAATTAACTGATTTGATATGCTGTGCATCAGCTGCAATCCATAGCTTAAGTAGCAGGTTGATTTTACTCCTGAATATATGAAGGAGTTGTTCATAAAAGTTGAGTCTTAGATCACAAGTCTAAGTCAAGTTTTAGTGTGAGTAGTGCAGGGATGCAACTTTGCATTTCCTGAGGTGAATATGGACACATTATAGCAGATCGCATCACCACTGTTAAATGCAAAAAATGCTGACTAAAAATAATTTTTACGTCATAGATTTGGCGCCCCCACTGGTGCAGCGCCCCTATTCGTGGCATATAGTTTGTGCAACTGATTAAATCTGACAAGCATCTAAAAGTCAAGTCATCTTCTCTATGAAATATAATCTTATGTTTGATGACCAGGAAAGAGTCAAAAGTGCCAGAAATACTGCTATGCTACTGTAAAGCATGGCAGGTTATAAATTTATTAAAAATACATTTATTTATAACTTTTCACAGGTCTTAACGTAAAAAGGAGGTTAAATTTTAATCCACACAATCGACTCCCGACAGTCTTGAGCTTCAAACCTACAGTCTCAGCAGCAGGACCGTGATATTTGTACATTTTTTTCCTCTTTCAGATAAAATTGTCTTGACAAACATCATGTTTTTATTTCATTTTTAATTTTTTTTTAAAGTGTGGTGTTTCCATTTTGAACATTATTGTGTTTACTAAGATGTGTCGGGTTGTTTTTATCCGTCAAAGTGTCACGAGCGCAGCTGCGCAGTGTGACGACGGTTGGAGCGCGTGTTGTCATTTCAGCACCAGAGCGAGAGGGAGAGCGCCACTCCTTCCTCTGCAGCCAAACAGTGAGCGAACTGTTTCCACCGTGCGTGTTGGAAATAAATGACACACTTTACCCACCCAAAAAAGAAAGAAAAAAAAAGCTGAGGGAGAGAGGAAAAAACATGGTAACTGCTAGGAAAACCAAAGCGGGAGCTGCGCGCGGAAGGAAGCATGCCTAGAATACACAACACTTGACTTGTTTTCTTAATGGGGTCTCTCTCTTTTTTCGCCCTTAGAGGGGCCCTTGTGTCAACAGAGATTCATTTTTACGTCGCTACGTGTCACAACAGCTAACCGGCTCGCTAGCTGCCTTGTTTTTGTAGCCACGTACCTTCTCTTTAGCTTCAATGGTGGGGATGGACGGCAGCGGCAGACCATTGATGCTGCGTCTCATCATCCTCTTCCTGTCGCTCCACATTTTGTTATAAAAGTACAGAGTCAGGACACCTCCCGCTGCGGCACACAGCCCGGCTGTCAGACACCTCCGAGTCCGTCGTCCGTTCAGGCTGGGAGCCCCAAGAAGCTCGCTTTTAGTCGCAGACCAAGGGTTCAGTTTGCCGGCCAGCGCTGCCGCTCTGCGGAAAGCGGCCATTGTTGCCGTCAGTGCTGCTGCTGTGACTGTAAGTTTAAGGGCAGCTCGAGACTGTCGCGAGTCGACCGGTCTCATCGCGAGATGATGGTGAGGCCGAGAGCGAAGAACTCCTAGCAGGGATTTGATGCTTGACTGAGTGAGAGTGAGTGATTAATCTAATTCACTGTAAATTATTAACGCATATGCGAGGTAGATTGACTGTTGTTGGTTTGTCTTGGACTTTACAGAAAAGCACAAAACTGTCTTAAAACTGAAATCAGTGAAAAGTACAATGAAATACAATTGGAACAAGTTTATGTAAACCGAATAACAACAGAGACACACCTTTTTTCACATTGTGTGAAATTAAATCATCAGACCAAACGTCTGTTATTTTATTCCAGTTAGAAAATCTATGTCTTTTATTTGCTAAATATCACAACAACGAGAGAATAAAGACATCAGAAATATATGAATGTCTTCAAAATTAGAAGTTTGCATACAGAATAATGATGATGTCAGGGACTCGGAAACTCCTGATAGGTTAACTGACACAATTTACAATTCAAAAGCAATGCTACCAAATACTGAGGAACTTTTTGTGAACTTCTAACATATTCTCCGATATGTTCTTTGTCTCATTATTGTGGCATTTTACAAATAGAAATGGTAAATCTAACTGACCTAATACAGGAAAAGTTTGGTTTGACTTCAGACAGTGAGGGGGAAAAAAAGACATATCCTTCTTTTTATTTGGTGTATGTAAACTTCTGGTTTAAACTGTGTGAAAAATGAAAACACATAAAATAAAATGAAATAAAAGACCAATTTGTAACACATCAGTAAAATGACCAAACTATACAGTTCTATAGGAAATACATAAAATAGCTAATCTCTTTGTGAAAATGAAAACATTCAAACATTCTTTAAAATGTTTTTATCTAAGCTTTTTAAATTTAAAACAGTTGGTTTAACACTTTGCCCTTCCTTGCCTCATTGCTCCCGTGTTTTAAAATAAATACATATTTTTGTCTTTTCTTTAACATAACACAGTTCAATACATAAATTATTTCTGCTATTTTTAATTCGTGTTCGATTTAAGGCTGACATTCACCTTCAATCTTCCCATCTCCGCCACACGAGGCTTCTTTCATCACGTCTCCAACCCTTAAAACGGTTGCGTACGAACACTTTCTGGAACTAGCATAAAAGGCGTCTCACTTACATACTGGGAAAATTAGGAATGACCGATCACATTGACTTGTGTCAGTCATCGCCTCTCATTGAGGGTCAGCCCGGTGTCAGGTTTTCAAGGGTAAGTGGAGAATCAAAGCAGCCTGTGGGAAACAGATATCAAACAGATATCAAAGATGGAGTCTTCATTTTAAGTCTCCACATGCAGGACTGATGTTAACCTGATGGGGCTTTTCTTAAGGCTTTGATGCTGTGAGAATAAAGAGTGGAAGTCTAATGGAGGGGCCTGTCACCTGTTCACACATGAAGCTCAGTGGATCACTCTGGTGCTTAGCTAAAAACAGATCAAACAACAAATATCAAGATGTCTTGGTTGAAATAAAAATGACGGTTGATTGTGGGATTAAGTCCTTTTAATCTGTTACATGATTCTTTTCTACTCATAGCCCACTGTATAGTCTTGATCAACAGTTCTGTTGGTTTTGTGAAGGTCTTTCAAAAACTGTCACTCTGGTTTTGTGTTGTTGTTCAAAATCCAGCAAAAACATCGTACAACACCTGAGCAATGCATCTGATATGTCGTTTGGTGATGACCAAATTCTGCATTTTGTGCCAAGTAGTCTGTTTAAAATTGCTTTTACAAATTTGTTTGCTCATGGATTATTTACAGATCAGAAATATGATGTCTAATAAACAAAAAAATTAAATGGTCAGGTAACGTTTGTGAAAACTTCTAGAAAAAGAATGATTCTGTGTCTTACAAAAGTATTTTACCCTTTGAACTTTGCCACATTTTGCAATATTAATCACAAACTCCCATTTTACTGAGATATGTCATAGGGGTTCTGCACAGTGGCACAGCTGGATGGATAATGTGATACATAAACAGAAAGTAGTTCATAAACACAAAGCGGAAGAAAAATGCTAAAATGTTCCTAGAAAAAAAAATTATAAATAAAAATCTGAATAATAGTGTGGCGTGCATTTATTTTCAGCCCCTTGCGTCAATAATTTCTGTAATCTGTAATGAAGCCCCGTCACTGTACGTAAAGTGACTTTGGATGTTGATTTTCAAGTCTGCAACTCCTCTGGAGTTACCATGGATATGTCGGATGGTGTGCTGACGAATGCTTTTCCTGCCAGCTCAGGCGGACGGTTGGTTTTGCGAGTCCCATTTTCAAATGATGGATCAAAAAACAAACTGTCAGATATCTGATTTCGAGAGACTGCTTTACGACCTACTTTAAACTCCACAAATTGAACGTGGGCCGTCCAGGTGTGTTCACTGGTCTTAACGTGCTGTTTGTTCACTAATGTTCTTTCACGAAGATCTGAAGCCTTCGGAGAACAGCTGGATTTATACTGGGATTAAATCACGCGCAGGTGGAACGTGTTTCTGATGGATGGATGGCACACTTTTCAGAGTTTCATTTTCACTAAAAGCATTATATTTCAGCTCACCTAATGTTGATTCAACAGCTATTGCAAAAAAGAAAAACAACAAAATGCTTTATGTTTTTGGTTGCAACAAGGCAAAATATGTAAAAAATATACAAACCAGAAAGCTATGAAATAAAGGTTTTACTGCTTTTTTGATGTTGTTGTTTTTTTTTATACATAAAACAACAGAAATACAGAGTGCATCTAATTTGACCTTTTAATTTGTGCCTCTATGAACCCCAGGAGTTCCCCAGACAGCAGTTTGGAGATCACTTGCATTAATAACCTCCAGGCTACTTCCTTCAGTTATTCCATTACCCAGCTTTTCCATTAAAGGCAGCGATCTCTTTGTGTGTTTATATGTATTGGGAGGGAGCAGGGGAGTCGGGGGGTATGACTTTAACCCACCTCTTCATCCTCCTCCTGCTCCTCCTCATCCTCAAACTGCAGTTGCTTCATGCTTCATTTCTCTCCATGGCCACAACAATAGTGAGAAAAAAACAACAACAACAACATGGACGTTATAATTTAAAACAAATCATGTGACCCTGGGAACTGCTCTGCTGTGAGTGAACGTGGGGATGTGAAGTTGACGTCTTCATTGAGGCCAGGTCGATATCCAATACGTCTGATCAGCCTCGGGCGATTCCGATTGATCCAGCCTCCTTTAAAAAAAAAAAAAAAAGAAATCTTTTGTGTTGGTCATAAATACTAATGAACTAAGGGAAAGAGGGAGAGGATCGTGCATCAAACACAAACACATAAAAGTGTGCGCTCTCGTAGGGCTGTATTAAACATATATGAACTACTATATCTTTTGGTCAAGCTGCATAACCTGAGGTGTGGGTATATGAAGTGACTGCTCTGTACACACCTCCGCGTCTGAACCTCATTTATCAATTTGACGCAGGGGGAAAAGGCGGGGCGCCAGCAGAGGCTGTGGGAGTACATGCGCGCAAGTCTGTTTTTGCTGCCAAAATCAATTCCACACATAGGATTCTGTAATCAGCATGGACAAAAAGTTGAATAAGTTCATGTTAAACTGTAAATATAACACAACAAACAAGGATTTCATACGTGTGTGTGTGTGTGTGTGTGTGTCACATCGATTACAGCCCCACAAACACAGATACTGTTCTTGGAAAATATTCCCATTTATAACATGCTTCTTTAGGACACTTAGTCACATAAAGAAGTGTGATTTATGTGACTAAGATGCACGCAGTAACTGCATTTGATCATGTTGTCTAATTTATTGATATGTCTTTATTAAACATTAATGTGTTTAAAACATCATTAATTGGTGTTATCATGACAACAATAAATCAAAATCTTATAAGAAATTTATCACGATAAATGATGGACGATACAAGAAACTCCCACCCTCGATATACACACAGAAAAAAAAGAGAACGTGTTTCAACTTAAAAATATGACAATAAATCAAATTAAATGTATCCAAGTTAATTTATGAAGTGTATGGAGTTTGATAAACTTCATTTAATTACTTATGTCAAAGTTACACATTTTTTTAGTGGGAGCTGCATTCTTTTTTTTTACAAAACAAGCTATGTCATCTAGCCAAAATATATATATGTGTGTGTATACATGAAAACTTAAGGATTAACAGAATGAATATATATATATATATTCATTCTGTTAATCCTTAAGTTTTCATGACCCTGGAACATGTTAACATGTCACATTGCTAATACACACTTCAGTGTATTTTATGGGAATTGTTGTATGTGACACACCAACACAAAGCAATGCATTAATGTGAATAAAAGGAAAATAATACTCAAATATAACTGAGGTTGTCACAACCCTTCTGCTGTGTTTTCCTTCATTTTCACAGTTGCATGCTACTCGGTGTTGTTCCATCACATAAAATTTAAATGAACTACTTGGCTATAATGTAACAATATGCAAAAAGGCTTAAGGAGTATGAATGCTTTTGCAATACTATGTACTATACTACATTTGTCTAAATGTATGGACACGTAGAATTTGTCTATAGAGATATAGAAAACAATATAGTGGCCATATTTGTCTTTACATCTATCAGACAAATATAAAGTTTTATTGCACATATTTACATTGGATGACATTAGATTTGTTAGATTAATGCACTTGCATCAAAAAACATTCTTGAAAATTAAGAAATGTTGTAGCTCCTCTATTTGTGCACAACACATGTACCGTCTGTTACAAGCATCGTATTTTTTCATAAGCATGTTTAAATCAATCTGGTAGGCCCATAAAACACGCATCTGGTAATTGATTCCACAATTAGATGAATCTAAAGCCCGTATAATCTACCTGCTTAGTGTTCAATGACAGAGTCCAGTATTCATAAGCCAATAAAAATCCGTATATTTACTAAAGAATCAGCATCACTCCCTTTTTTTTCTTTTTTTTTTTTTTTACCCTCAAGTCCTTCAAGTGTCAAGTGTCTGGGTATTTTGCAAGTTTGGAGTTCAAACACGCAGCTACAGTCGAGTTGTTGATCCACTTACAAGATGCGCTTTGAAGCTGCGTCTTTGATTTTTTTTTAAGACCACAATTAAAGATAGGTGTATATATGGGCTTCTCCCCTGTTCAAAGCATAATGGAAAGATCAATGAGGGATTGACAGTCATGTGTAGTCGTTTGCACAGGTGTGTGTGTGCGTGCGTGTGTCTGTGTGTGTTATAAAAGCGCGGCTGTCTTACATAAAACAGAAGCAGTAAATCAGCAACCGAGTGCGAAAATTACGCAAACGGGGGCTTTCCTCCCGTCTCCCGCTGCACCTGAGTCATTTGGGAATCGGGGCTGCAAAACGATTAGGATGGGGACGATGTTACTTTTAGAAACACACACACACACACACACACACACACACACACACACACACACACACACACACACGCAGACCTCACCATCCGTTTACTCTACTCCCAAGGTGTTGTGGAGTGACGCACTCCTCCCTCGTGTGACCCTGAAATTTTGCGCATAATTAATCTCTTCCCGCTGGTGACGTAATCTGTAGGTTCTTCTCAGTAACCTGGAATCTCGTTGAAAAGTTCGCAAGTAATTTAGCTAAAAAGTGAAACTCATCAGATACAATTATTATAAATATTACTACAAAACAGCTGAAAATGAAAAGTGCGCTAATGTTCGGGTTGATCGGAGTTCTTTTTGCACAAATTGCTTCATCAGTGCAGTGGTGGTAAGGCTGCAGCTCTGCTGGTATGTAAAGGAAGCCCAAGTTGCTTTTGAAATTGACCAACAGATCATTTGTACTGCTTGGTCTTATCTTCCGTTTGAACTCATAAACGCTGATTCTTGTTTGCCAGCTAATCAAACAAATCGATGCCACAGTCGCCATTGGGAGTTCTGGCAGAGTAATTCGGCAGCGACTACTTGCTTCTGCACCTTTTCTTCTGTTGCACTTTTTCCTTCTACTAAAACTTGTGCATATTTCTTTTTTTGTGTGTGGAAACAACATGAAGCAACTGGGACATATTAAACTTACCATCATCTATTGAGATCATTAGTATTTTTAAGACTAGTACTGTGCTATAAATTGAATTAGTAAAATATCTTTTCTCAAGTGAAAAAGGCACCAAAACGTCTTTCCAGCCCAGGGGCCCACGTCCTTGTAAATCCGGCCCTGGAACATGCGTATTTGCATATAACGGAAATAAATACGATTTCTAAACATACAAATTTATGTCGGAGCACCTGTACTCCTTCGTCGCGCCCTGGTTTAGGAGTCTGAGTGCGCTAAACACGGAACATCAAAGATGAGACAGCAGAGCCGGGAGAAGCAGAGGGATGGAGGAGAGCACAAATGAGCCACACGAGGGGATCCGGGCGCACTTTGCATAAAGAGGCAACTTGGTGCGTGAATACGAGCCAATGCGCTGAGGAGCGAGGTGCAGTTGTGTCTGTGCTCTGCTGCAGGAGATTTTTTTTAATCGCTAAGTGAATTCAGCAGGAAAGAGAGAGAGAGAGAGAGAGAGAGAGAGAGAGAGAGAGAGAGAGAGAGAGAGAGAGAGAGAGAGAGAACCCAAGAGTGAGAGAGGGGGGGGGGCAAGA
>NW_015117576.1:0-3593 GCF_001443285.1 Poecilia latipinna
AAAAAAACAATTTTTCCAAGAAAAAAACAAAACAGGCATTGTGCAAATTGTACTGCTATCAGTAATATTATCTTTAACAGACTGAAAACATATGAAGGCTCTGAAGAGGCTAAATAATGCAAAAAGTCAAAATAAAACCTCTCAACATTGCCAAAAAATTCAAGTATAAAACTTAACATTCAAAGGCAAATACAGGATCCATTACAATAAACAATCCTGAGTTACTGAATGAAAACTTCCTGTTAGCATGGCGGCTAGCTGATTACTGCTAGCTCTGATTGGCTGATCTGACTGAGCGGAGTAATTATGCAGATCAGGGAGGAGATCGATTATTTTTTTTTAGAGATTATCTGTCTCATGTTAGGACAGCGAAAGTTTTAATACGTATGTAGAATTAATTTTTTTAGGTTAGATGCTGCAGCTTTAAGCAGAGGTTCGGTGTGAGAGTCACTACCAGGTGGAGCAGAAGCGAAGCTCCGTCTGTGAAATATTACTGTAGCGTAGCAGCGGTTCAACAGCGAGAGCAGAACCAGCGTCTTACATCGCAGCTCGCATGTGACGAAGCACAGCACGTAGCTCCTGGAGGCTGGGCGCTACACCCCCCCGCCACCAGGAGGCGGTACCCTGCAACAGAGGGCCGGTGTTATGCCCAGAACGCGGTCACTCCGAAACAGAGCCGAGCCGAGCCGGGTTGTTGAAGTAGAGCCGGTGGTAAAGGGGCATAAATCAACTGGTGGTGGCTGCTTGAAAAAATTAATGTTTCTCTGGGCATGGCTTTTTAGGACCCCTTTACCGAACCAGAAAGTAAACCATGCGATAAGCTTAAAGAACTACAAATCTTTGCAAAAATACTATCCGATTCCGTAAAACAACCACTAAGATCTCGGAAATAACTAATTAGAAAGATTTTATTGGTCTAATATGGTATGTTGCCTTTATTTTAAAAGCTCATCTGCAAAACCATCAAAACATGTAAATTACGCAGAACTTGTCCTGACTTAGGTGTTGCTTCAGAGGTTGAAACTCGTCAAAGGAAGATCGAAATAGATCTCGATGTTGGATGACCAGATCTCAAAGCAAAGATTAATCCCTGAAAGCCAACATAAATGTTGAAGAGCCTTGGGATTAAAAATGAAATGTTTAAAAGGATAGACTGGCTGTGTAGTTTTTCCACATATTCCTCATATTGTGATATTTCAAATAGGTATCCACATAAACTATAGCAAAATCTTTTTAACTGTTTCTGTAATGTTACACTTTATTTCCTAGCTCATTTACAGAAGACATGGCTAACCGCAGGTCTGTGTCATTTCTTCCTTATTTTTGATATTTTTTCCTCGTAATTTAACTAAAAGTCTTTATTCTTTTCATCAAGTGACCGTAATTCTCAACCATATGAGACATCGCTGAAAAAACAATTGTCTTATATACTTTTACATCAGAAACAGGTTAAAATCTTCACTCAAACTGAGATTCTGAAAGTGCCCCCAGTTAATCCAGGTTTGCTTCCTAAAGCGCGGGGTGTCCGTTAGATGAAAATCAATGGGCTCTTTGCACCTACGGCATTGACGTCACATCTCCAGGAGCTAATGCGGCTCACTTGTTTCCGCTTTGAGTTACCATGACTGGTAGAAAAGACCAAGTCGTATTTCAGATGCAAAAAAACAATACTATTAACATTGTTGTCTTCCTAATATAATGGGCTTTTAAGTTTTCGTTAATTTCCAAGCGATCCTGGCTTGTAAATATCTGTCGCTACCAGCTAACGCCGCACAGCAGCGTTTTTAGTCTTCAATTCACTTTGTATCAGCCTAAAACTACCGGGGATACGGATGGTAAATAAAGGAGCCTCCCTGAGTTATTTCCATGGAATCACTTCTATATTCAGCCTGAAAAAGCGAGTATATGGGAACGAGAGAGCAGACCAGAGCCAGACAGCCGAGCAACTGATCCGCCTGTACACACTGCTGTAAACACCGTCCTATCTGAGCTCTTCACAAGAAACATGCAAAGGTAATAAAACAAAATAACACGGAGACATGAAGCAGCACGGTCATATTTTTCTAAAAGCAGCAACTTTGAACCTGAACAGTCAGCTGAACCAGATCTCTGACACCAGAGCTGCGCTACTGTCGAGCTATGAGGCTTGTTGAGCTTCGTCAGGCTTCGGAAGTAAAAAGTCCGAACCGCAACGTCCCCGTTAGTCTGTGACACTAACGACAATAAACACACATAATATACTTGAAAATAAGATAAATACATTGTTCGTTAGAATGTTTAGACACTTAAATAGCACATTTTTACAAGAACAATGTCCGAGAATATTGCCTAACAAAAGATAAGGTTAATGTTAGCCGCAAAGTTTAAGTAAAACGCACCTTCGTATCAGTAAATGTATAACGAGGCGAACATCTTAAAACCTTTCTCCAGCTGACTGGTTGGGGCTTCGGATCGATGTACAAACCTTGGCCAAGCCCTGCAAGCACCTAATGTAAAAGGCCATTTTCAATAGATCAGAAACAATCGAGCCGCTTTTCCCCAAACGCGGAAGCTGAGGTGCAAAGAGTCCTATGGAAGGAGGAACATTGCTTTTTGGCTGTCGTAATAGTTGAGTGGTTAAAACAGTGTTCTCCGAACTCAGAGACCGCTGGTACGAGTTTAGTTAGCAGCGCTATCGTCTGATTCCCTTTTGGACCAGTTTATTTTATTGTCTACAAAAAATAAATTCACTTGCTGCTAACATTTTGGAGACAATATTGTTTAACAGGTTTGCCATACAAACTTTAACTGTAAGAATATTGTCAGATTACCAAGGTGCACAGCTTTGCTTCTGCAGCCGAGTGAAGTCTTAAAGTGAAAACAAAATAATGTGGCTTCCATTAAATGAGCAATGAATTAGTTTGCATGATATTATAACTATTTATATTTATTGATATGTTTTCAGAGCATGTCAGTCAATATAAGACTGAAAAGACGTAAAATGATCGTCATTACTCTAACAATGCTGGCTGGTAGTAAAATTCTGTTTAGTACAGTCTCCTTTGTAGTGGGGTATATTTTAGTGACCTTTTAATGTATTTTTCAATATTCCTTCATACCATTATGATTTGAAGAGCTCTTAGAGAAAGTAGAGACATTTTCATATGTTTATTTACGTTTGTCGCGTTTTGATCAGGAAACGACAAAGCCACCTGTTTTGTAAACATCTGCGTTAAGGACCCAGTTTGACTGTCACTAGTTAATCTTAATGCGGCTCGTTCTGTTTTTAACTTTATTTCCCTTCGTCAACAGCTTGCAAACTACTGATGGGTAGATGAGGCGTCATGTATCGTTTCGACACATAGCAAAACTGTGTCGATACTGTGTCACTGAATAGTAACACGTGCTGGACATTAAAAATTCCTACAGGCATCGTAGTGATTTGATGACCTAGTCTATACAATAAGATTTAAGTCTTTGTATTTTATTGAATATAAAATTCAATATATCTTCAGTTAACTGAAGATATAACTGAAGTCATATCTTCAGTTAAATTTTAAATATACTGCTCAAAAAAATAAAGGGAACATTTCACTTTAATTTTGTGTGTGGCT
>NW_015117576.1:7153-11749 GCF_001443285.1 Poecilia latipinna
AAAAAATGAGTAAACATTACATTTACAGCGAACCCTTGTTTTTCTTAGGGTTGGCGTTCCGAAAATAACCCCTGACAGGCGAAATCCGTGAAGTAGTTGCCTTTATTTTTTGCAATTATTATACAGCATAATTAAATACTCTACATTGAAACCAAATAACAAAACCTGATTTCAGGTCAGCGGATCCGGAGTCATGTCATTAAAGCGTCTCCTCCAACCTGCCCCGCCAGACTCACAGCTGTATCTACGGCAGAACGATGGATCTCATCAAGCGAGCCTCCGGTTGGGTTCTGCTGCCTCTGGTCACAGTTATTTATTTATTTATTTTTTCCGCGCTGACATTCAAAGTTTCAGTTTCCATCTCGTGAATGGCCAATCTGTATTAAACACCGTAATTTTATTGGCAATCGGGTAAAGAAGCGCGGAGACTGCTTTTACTAATCATACGGTAAACTAAGAGTCAATTTCAGTTGAATTTGGAGTCAGATCAAATAGAAACTGACAAGAACCGGATGAAACAACAAAAATGAAAACTAATTTATTTTCCAATATAAGATCAAAATGGTCCCACACTGCGGAAACATCTCGTTTGAAGCTGCTCCATGCTTAAAGCTGTTCCGTAAAAGATCAATAATTTGTTTGGCAAATGCTTTTGACAGATTCGCTTCCTTATACAGACAGGTCCTATATCGGTCACGTGACTTGCTGCAACCAATACGCGCACCGACACGGGTTTTAGTCTGTGGGCTGGGTATTGCTGGACCCATCACTACGGCAAACTGTTTCCCAGTAGAGAACACACGGACAAATACTGTAGATATGGCTCATAGTCTCTTGGTGGTATCTGACAGTAATGTAGGAACGTTTATTATTATAATTTCGGCTTGTCAGTTTGGATAACACCACCAACAACATTAGCTGTTAACTTTATATCATTTAGATGAGATTTTATTACAGTACAACTTATCGACATGACTTTCTATTTGGACACGTAGACACCACAAGCAACACCATCAGGTATGTGAGTTAAATTTTATTAAATATGACAACCACCTCATTTTTTTAGCGACACTTACTGTGGGTAGTAAGTCGCTAAACAATGTGTTCACAATATGTGGTTCCAGTTTCTCTCGATGGCCAACCTGTTGAAACTGTGGCAAATTTTAAATACCTTGTGTCGTTCCTGGACAGTCAGCTCAACTTTGCTGAAACAACTTTGCTGATTATATTTTGAAGAACTGTTCTCAGAGACTCTACCTTTTAAGAAGACTTAGTGATCATGGGGTGACCCAACTATACTCCAGTTGGGTCACCCCTATGTCTTGAATTTTTTGGGGGGAGAGTGGGTCATATTTTATTTATCACTACAGAAGGGTACATTTATCAGTGAGGGTACAGAAGGGTTCACTAAATTTTAGCCACTAGTTGATCGATAACACCGGTCGCCGCATGTTACGCAGAGCGGGCTTGTAATGTGGGACTCACCTACCGGTCCGGGATAAATCCATCCTCCCATCTCTTCTCTGGGCCTTTTCCCCTTTGCAAAGAAACTTTCCAAAGACATCTGATCTGTTTCTTACTCATTTTGCTGCTTGTGGGCTCAGTGTTGGCGCGCAAGTAACAGACAGAATCCGGTTAAAGGATTTTCAAAATAAAAGATCCTCCAGACTCGATACATAAAACGGAAATATTTAATTATTTCTTGCGCGGCCCGGTACCAATTGGTCCACGGACCAGGGGTTGGGGACCACTGGCTTTAGAGAATCCAAATTTAGAATAGACACATTGTTCAGAAATCCTTTATTAACTTATAAAATTCTTATTTAACAGGTCGGATCAGGTTCAAATAAACCGTGCTTAGGTTCACAAAAGGGATCTCAAGAAGTTCACATTTTGTGATCCTTAAATGAGAACTTGTTTTTTTTTTTGTGTGTGTAAGATCTTCAAAAGTTGTCATAACATGGTAAGAAATGTCAGTTGTGGAACCACACTGTAACAAAACATACATGAGAATTTCAAAACAATTTGAAATGTATTTTAAAAATATTCTGAGTCAAAAAAGCGACATTGTTCCATTGTTAAAGTCCCCAATGTCAGTTGAGAATGTAATTGTAAAATACATTTACGAACAAACATTTTACAATAAACTTTAAAGTATAATTCTTTAATTACGATGTGTGAAATTACAATTCACACGTGTTTGATTTAGACATTTAACTGCATAGAAAAATGTTTTAACAAGTATAATCATTCAACCACAAGAAAAATTCAAGAGGAAACTAAAATCAGTAATTGCTTGGATGTGTTTGGAAATACTTTGGCTATGTGTCATTGGCAGACGGGTATAATCTTGCCACTTCACAGTTTGCTGCATTTAATAAAGTGATTGCTGAGCCTCAGATTAAAATAACTGATCTATGACTGGAATTATGAATAACAGAAGTGGGATGTTGTTTTTGGTTGTTCCCATTCAAAAGTATGTCAGGTACAGTGAATCATTCCTAATGCATTTTCCATCCGTCCATTCTTCCATTGGCGTTTCTAGGCCAGCAGAGACGCATCGTCCCTCCATGTGTCTTGGGTCTACTTCTGGGTCTCCTCCCGGTGGGACGTGTCCAGAACCTCCGCCACTGGCTCGTGTCAATGTGGAGAAGCAGCAGCTCTACTCTGAGTCCCTCCCGGATGACCAAGCTTCACCCCGTCTCCTGTCTCTAAGGGAGAGTCCAGACCAGGGGCGGAGATATGGGTGGGGGTTGCCTCCCGGCCCCGAGAGGTGCCTGGGAGGGAGGAATGGTTTCAAGTCACTTTAATATCTGATTACAGAGAGAAAAAGCGCAGAGGAGGGTTGGACCGCATCTCGACCAGTAAATTGTGAGCTTGGCTGAAGCTCCCTCTTCAGCCTAACAAACCGGGACTGAGTCCACATCACTACAGACCCAGCACAATTGATCAATTATCCCCTCCATTTTCCCCCCTCATTCATGAACTGGAGATACTTAAACTCAAGCGACTTCAGATCATTTAAGTATCAGCAGAACTGAAGGTCATCGGCAACTCAAGGAGAATCGGTTTGTTCATCACTAAGGCAGAATATTTTTCTGCTAACAGAGTAAAAAGAAACATGAACACAAATAGAATGAAGAACAAAAAGACATTTAAAAGTTTTAAGATTCACCTGTTGTTACTTAATGGAGAAGAGTCAAAGTGAATGGGTGATAATGAGTCAATTATATTAATTGCATATCATGTGCCTGGATCAAATGTAGTCATATTCAATAAATTAGAATATGGATTCTGATTAATCTCATTTGTAAGATTAAACATATTTGTCATTAGTCCCACAATTCTGCATTAACATTTATTTTATTGGTCTGATGTAACATTCTAATCTTGAATGTCATGTTTCCATTAGTTTTAAAAAGTAAATCATCATAATTAGCTGAAATTGACCTTTAAATTAAATCATTAAACTTGTGTTTTACTTGTGAGCTGAGTTACTGAAATACATTTTCTTAATATTCTAATTTATTGAATAAGACTGTCATTCTACATTGAGTTATGCAAGAAATGTACACTAGATGGCACTATTGCTTTGAGAAATGTATGCCACAGGACGTGCAAAGCACAAGAATGACACGACAAAGAAACTTATGTGATATCTTCTCTCCCGAGACTTGAGATCCAACATTTAATAAGAATATTAATATTGGCTCCATACGTGCTTCTAAAATTTCTAATTAATTAAACAAAAAAGAAAATTCAACATCAGCTTTATACATTATGCTTGAAATGCTCTCTAGTGTATTTACACCAAAATATACAAACATGAACCATAAGGAGGTGCTAGAAGACTTTTAGTAGAAGTCTGGGGATTCTGAATCAATGACTGATGAAAGCATTACAGTCATGGGCATTGCATTCTAGGCTTTTACACATTTTACACACATCCCAAGTTTTATTGTTGTACTTGTTTTGGTTTTTTTTAACAAACTTTTCTGTTTTGGCTGTTTAATGACTATTGATACAATGTAGTCTGTGATGCGTGAAACTTTGAACACCTGATAGTAAACAGAAAATAATTACACAATGATATGTAGACTCTTATTTTTATGTTATATATAGATGTGGGCAAGAAACAAAAGAACAAAAGGAGGGTTATGTGTTTAGCAGGCACACTGACGTATCAGCGCATTTAATCGATCATAACACGCTTTTTTGTTACTGGAAACCATATTCAAACATCTATCAAAGCTACATTTATAAAATAATTGCATTTTTAAGTATGTTTTTAATACATAGTTCAGCATATTTAAATATGCTTAGTGGCTATAACAATAGAATAGGAATGGAATATTCAGATATTGATGTATGATGAGCATATTACAAAGCACACAGGCGTTCATAATTTATTTAATAAATTTAGTAATATCAATGCATATATATATAACTGTACAAACAAATAATGATTAATAATGACCTGGCGGCCCACCATGCTTTACTAGTGCCACTGCCAGGCTAAGCATTTTTTTTTTTTTTTTTTTTTTAGGAAAAAAAAATAAAAAAAAAACCCCTTTTTTTTAGGCCGGCCGGCAGGTT
>NW_015117576.1:15586-16202 GCF_001443285.1 Poecilia latipinna
TCCGGTTACACTAAGCACCAAACCGTATCAAATGCTTTGTCTACTTAGACAGAGTTGATGTGCGCGCCCACCGGATATCTGAAAACTCGTCCAGAAACTCGACCAACCAAAATAATTTCTGTCTCCTTGTTAAAAACTAAACAGACACGAAATGAAAGAGCAACTAAAGTCACATTAGCAGCATTGAATTAAATCTCCCATTTGTTGCGCATCTCTGCGCAGTGCAGCGGGTTTAACTCATCATGCAGGTCCGGTCCAAGGGTGTATGAGGCCTGGAGCAGAATCTGACTTGGGGCCCCTTTTGTTGCTAAAAACATCAGAACCTCTAAAAGCGTCTGTGTTAGATTTAGTGAATTTGAGGACAGGGGGAGTAGTTTAATTGGCAAACCTAAAAAACAATAAATTATAACTGCAGTTTACTAATTTGTATTTGTGAACAAACAGAGCTGAAACTCAAAGATTAAACTCACAGCATCAGATTGTAGCTGTGGTAACAAACCAATCTATGAATATTGTTCTTTGAACTTCTACAAAGTAATCTTGCCAGCTCCTTAAAATCTTACATATAAATGTTAAATAATTTAAAGTCTTTTAATTTATATATGCTGAAACCATT
>NW_015117577.1:0-1531 GCF_001443285.1 Poecilia latipinna
TTGGCTAGCAGGGAGCGGGATCTTGCTCACGTGAGGCTCATTTAAATACTGAATGCTGATTGGCTGTTTACTAGCGGCTGAGAGGTTTCAGCTGCAGCCTGACCGCAGACAGACAGAAGAAGACCGCAGCCTGCTCAGCACGGTGCACAGCAGAACCTCAGATAAAGGAGATGGTCTGTTATTTGTGGCAAGTTTCATTTGAGGGGGCACTGCCCCCATTTGCCCCAGCNTAGCGCACAGCTACAAACACTCACCCGGATTAGCATGACGGTCAGAAAGCTAAACAAATAACCCGCAAAATTATTCAAGTATTCGAGCTGGTACTGCTCTCGATGTTGAACCGCTGCTACGAGCTACAGGTAGCAATATTTCACAGACGTAGCGCCGCTTCTGCTCCACCTAGTAGTGACTCTCACACCGAACCTCTGCTTAAAGCTGCAGCATCTAACTTAACTTTACATAAGTATTAAAACCTTCGCTGTCCTAACATGAGACAGATAATCTCTGAAAAAATTATCAATCTCCTCCCTGTTCTGCATAATTACTCCGCTCAGTCAGAAACAGCAACTCAGACCTAGCAGTAACCAGCTAGCCGCCATGCTATCAGGAAGTTTTCATTCAGTAACTCTGGACTCTGGATTGTTTATTGTAATGGATCCTGTATTTGCCTTTGAATGTTAAGTTTTATACTTGAACTTCTTGGCAATGTTCAGAGGTTTTATTTGGGCTCTTTGTATTATTTAGCCTCTTCAGAGCCTTCATATGTTTTCAGTCTGTTAAAGATAGCACTACCAATAGCAGTACAGTTTGCACAATGCCTGTTTTGTTTAGTTTTCTTCTTGGAAAAAGTTATTNAGAAAAGTTGCAGAGAGAAGGGGCAGGAGAGAGAGACAAGCGAACCAGAGGACGAGAGTCAGATTCTGAACTACGGCGGTCTAAAGGGGCACCGCGCTGCGCAAACTACTGCGCCACGCATCGCCCCTATTCCGGTAACCTTTGCAGAAGTTTGCAGTTTCCCTTTGATGAATTAACATTTTTACACAATTCAAACTGCCTCAGGAACTCACCTAGTTCATCTTCTTTCATTTTCTTGGAAAATTTAGTTTGCTCCAAATGTATGCTTTACACGCAGATCCGTTGCCATAACAACCGAGTAACAACAAATCCAACAGCTGACAGAGCAGGCACTGCGTTAAGTATCAGGATTCAGCGCCAAAAACGCAAACATTTCCCACACAAAGAACAGAATATTCAGTCCGTAACAGTTTTTTTTTGTCTTGATGTTTATTTTGTGATTACTACAAGTAAACACAGCGGGGTTCATAACTTAAAAACCTGCTGGACTGATGCTCTGTCACAGAGCTGGTGTGAGGGTCGCCTTATAAACGGAACCGAAACACACCGAACTGCGCAGCACAACATGCTAAGGTTGTTGAAGTCAAGGGAACATAACTGACCTACTTCCAACTCCCTTGATATTTTTTAAAATTAAAACCTTTTTCTGACCTGTGAAACTTTGGGGCTTGTTTTG
>NW_015117577.1:6971-10954 GCF_001443285.1 Poecilia latipinna
TGGTATTTAGAAAAAGAATTCAATGACTTTTTCATGACTCTCAATGACCTTCAGTATAATTTTCCATGACCCACGTACAAAAGAAAGAAGTGTGTATGACTGAAAGACCTAACCCCAACAAGTTGATTTATAGCGAGCATGTAAAAGTGCAAGCAGATAGGGAGGAAACATAAATGACAAAAATGTGAAAATGATGCCCACATAGACAGGTATGAATTGAAAAGTGTCAATATACTGACTGAGGAATCATATGATGACAATGTCATAAACAAAAACATATTAGCAGTAATGCAAACACGATTGTATTTCTAACTAAAGTTAAAAAAAAACAACAACTTAACTTTAGCTAAAAGCAGAGCAGAAAATAAGACCAAAGGCTTTGACTCACAGTTTTTGCTTTGCTGAGGTGACTCATACATATGTAGCCACGGTCATGACTGTGGAGGTAGAGGAGGTAGATGGGGGCACACATCCACAGATAAAAACATGGCACCCACACCAGGACGGTATTTTGGAAACACCGAGTTAGGTCTGGATTAGACGTGTTCCACGTACTGTTCCAATCCTGTCGGAGACAAATGGATTGAAAAGGATTGGAAAAGGGCATGGTAAAACCAAAAAGTAGTAAAACGTTTGACTATGAATAATCCTAATAAGTGGCAAGGGAAATTATTAATAAAGATGGTCCTCTTAATCAAAGTTAACAAGTCAGCACACCACCTGATTATCAGGAATTAATAGCCTAACAGCTCTCAGTCTCTCTCAGTTACCGTTTCATGAAGGAAGAAGTAAATTTATGCACTGGCATAAATTTGGGATTTTCAGAGATTGCAATGAGGATAAATTAGCTCTGAAGTTAACAAAGAAAACTTGCTAAATGTTCAAACAACCAGTCCAAAATACAGACAAATCAAACTGTTACAGCCCCTGGCCTCTTGAGGCTGTCTAGGCTCCCTTTTTGTTATGCAGGTTCAGCTGTGAGAGCACATCTTCCTGATTGGCTGCCTGAAGGCTGCAGGAGAACAGCTACACCATTGGACCAGCAGAGGATTGACAAGCCAATCAGACGTTGATGAGGCCCACCTGTATAAAAGGCTCCTGAATCCATTCCTCCAGTGGGGCAGCTGGTTGGAAGAAGTTTTGTGAAGCTGTCCCCCCACGTTTGGTGTTTGCAACTGCTTTAGGCAGTTTGTTTTGAATCATTTTGTACAACTGCTGTGGCAGTTTTGAACTATTTTGTTTCTGCTTGTTCTGCTAAGTCGCTTGACTGCTTTAGATTGCTTTGCCAAGCTAGAAGTTTGTTTGGGAGGCTTGGTGCTCCCTTTGTGTGTCCCCCCCTTTGGGTTATTTTGAGTTTACTTTGAATTGACTTGTGTGGACATTTTGTAACTTTAATTTGCACTTGATACTCTTGAGTTTGTTAACCCCTTTTGTTTTGTATTAGTTGGGTTAAATTGTATTGTTTTGAAAAACTTTTGTAATCATTTTACACTCCATTTGTTACTCTGGACACATTTTATGTTACCGCCCCTGGACCCCTAGACCTTGGGGGCTTAACACAAACATTAAACTAGGCGTGCACCAAATAATCAGCCAACTGATTTATCAACGCTGTTTTCCTTAGTTTTGGGAGATCGGTGATTGGCCAATACTTGCATGTGAAGCTGATTTTATCCCCCGATCTTATGTACCTCAAAAAAAGCCTAAAACTCAACCACTGTCCTCTTTCTCCTCTGCCATGAGAGGTTAGACTGACAAACTGGACCACCAGGTCATGTCTGCACATTTGCAGTTACCCCACTCAGCAACTTTCTTGCTATATTTAGTGATGTTTCAGACAAATAAAAAACGGTATTGGCTAAAATCAGAATTGGCAGGTCAGGCTTTTTAAAGATTGGTAATCGGCTAGAGAACTGCAATCGGTGCACCCCTACATCAAACCCACAAAATGCTGTGTACTGTATTGCGATCTAGACAAAGGACAATGTTTAAATAATTGTGGAGAGCGTAAAATTGGGAAGAGAAAATAAATGATTTATTTTTAAAAATTCAAGTACAAAAATAATAAAGTCTTCAGAATCATTGATTCTGCCAAATAAAAATCAGTGCTACCAATTGCTTTTAGAAGTCACTTTCAAGCAGGACAGCACCCTGACATATAGTCCAGGCTACAATGGCATGGGCAAACTCACTCACATATCATTCCAAACTATTTTCAGTCAAAAATCCAACTGGTAAACTGTGGGGAAAGATTTACTAATACCTGCACACATCCATTCAATCTGACTGGAGTAGAGCTATTTTTCCAAAGCTAGTACAGCTATACCCCAAAAGACCTGCAACTCTAACGGCAAACTTAGATTTATTCATTGCACAGATATGACAGTGAATTTGGCTAGCCATCATCCATCCATCTTCTTCCAGTTATCCGGGGCCAGATCGCAGGCTAGAAGCCTAAGAAAGGAGGCCCAGACTTCCCTCTCCCCAGCACTTGTTTCAGCTCCTCCAGGGAAATCCCAAGGTGTTCCCAGGCCAGCCAAGAAACTAGTCCCTCCAGCATGTCTCGGGTCTTCCCTGGGGCCTCCTCCCGGTGGGACGTGCCTGGAACACCTTAACAGGGAGGCGTCCAGGAGCCATCCAAACCAGATGCCCAAGCCTCCTCAACTGGCTCTTCTCGACATGAAGGAGCAGCGACTCTACTCTGAGTCCCTCCTGGATAACTGGGCTTCTCACCCTATCTCTAAGGGAGAGCCCGAACACCCTACGGCAGGGGTGTCAAACTCCAGTCCTCAAGGGCCACTGTCCTGCAGTTGTTGGATGTGCCACAGGTCCAAAACACCTGTGGCACATCTAAAAACAGATAAGATCTACAGTTATCTTGTGTATAGTTAAGTTCTCCAGAGCCTTGCTAATGACCTAATTATTCTATTCAGGTGTGGTGCAGCAGAGGCACATCTAAAAGTTTCAGGGCAGTGGACCTCCAGGACTAGAGGTTGAGACTTGTGCCCTACAGAGAAAACCCATTTCAGCCGCTTGTATCCACGACCTCGTTCTTTCAGTTATGACCCAAAGCTCATGACCATAGATGAGGGTAGGAATGTAGATCGGCCGGTAAATCAAAAGGGTTACTTTTTGACTCAGCTCTCTCTTCACCACGACTAATCGGTGCAGCGCCCGCTTCACTGCACACACTGCACCAATCCATCTGTTGATCTTCCGCTTCCTTCTTCCCTCATTCGTGAACAAGATCCAGAGATACTTAACCTGTTGTTCACAGGTTGTCATTCACAATGACAGGGGTGTCAAACTCCAGTCCTCTGCTGTCCTGCAGTGTTTAGATGTGCCACAGGTAAAAAACAGTGGAATGAAATGGCTTAATTACCTCCTCCCTGTGTAGATCGGTTCTCCTGAGCCTTGCTAATGACCTAATTATTCTTTTCAGGTGTGGTGCAGCAGAGGCACATCTAAAAGTTGCAGGACAGAGGCCCTTGAGGACTGGAGTTTGACACCTCTGTGAATAACAGGTTAAACTCCTCCACCTGGGGCAGGACACCCCTCCCGTTGCGGAGAACACACACTACCCTTTTCCAGCTCAAGACCATGGCCTCGGATTTGGAGGCACTGATCTTCATCCCGGCTGCTTCACACATGGCTGTGAACCACTCCACCAAGAGCTGTAGATCATGACCCGAATAAGCCAATAGGACCATATCATCCGCAAAAAGCAGAGATGTGATCCTAAGGCCACCGAAATGGATCCCCTAACAACTTGGCTTGTTCTGTCAATGAAAGTAATGAGCAGAATCGGTGACAAAGGACAGCCTTGGCGGTTAAACCCTCACCAGCAATGAGCCCGACTTACTGCTGGCAATGCGGACCAGACTCTGACACTGGTTATATAGGGATCTGTCCGTTGCTCAACCACTGTGGATGAGCAACCACTGCGAAGACTGAGAAACCGCTGGAAGTAACTCATCCAGCAG
>NW_015117578.1:0-3043 GCF_001443285.1 Poecilia latipinna
GAGTTGCTTATGGCTAAATTAGGGTTAGAGTAGGGTTTTGATGTCTTCGATGTTTTTATCTTTACTATTTATCTATTTATATAAAAGTGGCGAGTTACTGAGGGACATTGCGCACACAGAAAATCCCTGTAAATTCTAGACTCTAACAGGTAAAAATAGTGCACAAAAATCCGTGACAAGTCTGTCACTGTGATTGAATTATTCTCCACGTTTTCTGACGGTGTGATGGCGTGCCTCATCCGTAAGTCCTAGCACAAAGATTTGCGTGATAGGTGGAAGGAGCCTGGTGCTGCAAGGTTGGAGAACTTGTCCTGCTAGGCGACAGGGCCTGGATAATACCCGTGTTAAACGGACAGCGGAGTCCGGCGACGACAGGCGCTTAAATTCCGTACTTTTGTTAAATTCTGTAACAAAAGTATGTTTTTATCTTTTCCTTTTTTAAAAAAATCTTTTTTCTTTTTCCAAAATCTCTTTCTCTTTCTTACTGTTTATTCAATGTCACATGCTGTTTTTATTTTGTTTTTTAATTATGTAAAGCACCTTGAAATGCCTTGCTGCTGAAATGTGCTATACAAATAAAATTTGATTGATTGATTGTTGTGCTCACTGCTAAAGGTGCTAATGGTGGAGAAACAGCTACCATTACAGGAAAACCGTTTGTCATTGGAGTCCATGCTAATTAGCTTGTGAACAAGGAGGGTAATCAGAGAGGGATGAGCAGCACCACACGAGATATTGATTGACAGCGCTAAGACCCGCCTCCTGGCTCTGATTGGTTGTTTCTAGTTACTGGGAGAGGGCAAAAGCGCTAGATTTTTTTTCCGCAAATTTCCTCTTACTGGCACAATATAGTGACACTTTCAAAAAATATGTAAATATTCTATTCTTTATAAAAGTTCCATACTGCAACTTCGACTGCTCCTTAATAGATTACCTGCTTGCGTTTTTGTTGCCGCAGCTACTATGTGTGCGTGACCGTACTGATCTACTTCCTGCCCCTTTGCATCATGGGATGGGCGTACATGACGGTGGCCGTCACCCTGTGGGCGAGCGAGATTCCAGGAGACTCATCTGAACACTACGCAGAGCAACTCATCGCCAAACGCAAGGTAACCCAGACAACAACACCCGAACCCGTCATTTAACCTGATGATTTTTTTAATCCCTAACATGTAAAGCAGCCGGAGAGATTAAGCAGACATCACCACCGTACCTCCTCTGGCAGGTGGTGAAGATGATGATCGTGGTGGTGTGCACCTTCGCCGTGTGCTGGCTGCCGTACCACGTCTACTTCCTGCTGCACCAGTTCTTCCCCGAACTGTTTGAGGAGCGCTACATCCAGCAGGTCTACCTGGCCGTCATGTGGCTGGCCATGAGCTCCACCATGTACAACCCAGTCATCTACTACTGCTTGAACAGCAGGTGAGCTGCTTAGCATGAAAAAAAAAAGGCGAGTTGTCTGTCAGCGTGGGTGTTTTGCCATGAGTTGGGCTGTAATCTGGGTTTGTGTGCACAATCCTTTCCGCTTATTAATCCTTTCCCTCTGTGTACCACCCACCCCTCCTCTACCGGCAGGTTCAGAGCAGGCTTCCAGCAGGTGTTTTGCTGCTGTGCTCCCACCGTCACCAAAGAGGAGCTGCTGGAACTCAAATCTCCTCGATACCTGCAAACCCAGGTCTGTGTAAGAAGGACGAGTCAGAACCAGCGTGTGTTCGTTCATTCATTCCGTTCATTCATTCATCTGCTGCTTTTACCCGCCATGTGTCCCGACATACAGAGTAGCTGTGTTTCCATTATAAATGTGCGCAGAAATTTTGTCTGTATTTTGCTAATGTTTGAAAAAAAAAAGAAAAGAAAAAACCCCGCAATTTCGCAGTTGCGGTGTTTCCGTTCTTAGAGAAGTGAAATTAAAATCACATGTGAATAAACTTGTTCACGCGATAAGTCATTAAAATCATGTAAGTGACCGATGAAAACGGGTACATTAGATATATTCATAATTCAGTGATGGTGCTAGAGATCATCATCTGTCAGCCAATCAGAGGAGATCAGGTCTCATTCAGGCTTTGGAGCGACAAGCCCCGCCTACTTGGGAGCGGCTTCATATGCATCGTTTTGGGAAAATTGTAGTCTGCAATTTTACAGAAGAAATATGGATTCAACACGTTTGAATGACACAACATTTTGTGTTGTGTGTCATTCAAACGTGAATGACCTAGAGCTGGGGATGATTTATTGTATTGTGATGCTGTGAGAGCTCTGGTGGAACCAGCTGCAGACTGTCCAAAAAAACCCCCAAAACAAACCATCATCCTGCTACTACTTCCTGTTGCCTTCTTCAACATTTCTCCCAGTAGTAACATTGTACTGTTGATCAATGTACATGCAGTTTTAGATGTATATAGATGTATTTCGATGCAGCCTGAAAACCACCTCATCATATGGCGCTAAAAACTTTTTACCGAAAAATGTGTGTGTCATGATCCGTGTTTCTATGTGTTTATTTGAAGGTTTTTCTGTGTTCAGTTTCTGTCCTGAGTCTCTGTTGTTTCTGCGTCTTCCCCATTGATTGCTTCCCAGGTGTGTATCATTCCTTGATTACCCTCCCTGTGTGTTTAGTCCCACCTGTTGTCTTTGTCTCTTGTGATCCATTTGTCGTCTGTCTGCCTGCAGTCACAGTGGAACTGTATAGTCCTGTGTTGGTTTAGCTCCCTTCGTCAGTCCTCAGCTTTTCAGTTGCTACTGGTAATTAGCCGTGTGCTAACTCTCTGCCGTGCCGCCTGTGTTGGACTATGTTTGAGCTATATTCATCAAATTCATAATTTTCTTCTACAACTTGGGCCTCTGCGTCTCTCCTCACCACTTCCACACACCACCCATTGATGGCGAGTTTTTTTTTCGAAATTGCCGTGTTTCGGTTAAGCAAACTGATTTTGTAATTTGAATTTGTGCAATTTTATGGTTAATGGAAACGCAGTTACTGTAACTGTAAGGACTTGACACACTTTCTTTGTCTATGTATTAAAGTCACTTGGTGTTAATG
>NW_015117578.1:6214-11625 GCF_001443285.1 Poecilia latipinna
CTGTAACTGTAAGGACTTGACACACTTTCTTTGTCTATGTATTAAAGTCACTTGGTGTTAATGGAGAAGCTTTTGCT
Source organism: Poecilia latipinna (assembly GCF_001443285.1). NCBI lineage: Eukaryota > Metazoa > Chordata > Actinopteri > Cyprinodontiformes > Poeciliidae > Poecilia > Poecilia latipinna. The sequence continues at coordinate 6,292 of NW_015117578.1, forward strand.
CCTTCTACTATTTTTAACCCAGCTGAACCTCTACACCAGGGGTGCCCAAGTCCAGTCCTCAAGAGCTACCATCCTGCAACTTTCAGATGCGTCCCTGCTTCAACACACCTGAATCAAATGACTGGCTCGTTATCAGGCCTCTGTAGAGCTGATCCCGGTCTGTTGGAGTAAGGATACTTCTAAAACTTGCAGGATGGTAGCTCTCGAGGACTGGACTTGGGCACCCCTGCTCTACACAATGAAACTCGTTTGCTATTCAGTATTCATGGATTCAGTCGTTCACAGAATTTTTTTGAGGAGCATTATTCAATAGAAAATTCAGTTTGGAATGCTGAAATACAATATTACTTGACACGCTATTGGCTGGTTTTGCAAAGCAGCTGAATCCTGGGGGTCAGCTCCACAGATATAAAGAGTTTTTATCAAACCTCATGGAGGCTGGGGATGAAAATGCTCTGATTTATATTTATATCTACTCAAAGGAGGAACAGAACTGAAAAGAATGAATGAAGTATCAGAAAATCAGTTCAGGTTTTGTTGTCTTTGAAGGATAAATTATCAGTACATCAGAATCTGTTGTATTTCTTGAAAACAAAACTCCTTCTTGTTTTCATCTCCTGCCTGGGTCTGACCTGCTCTATTGGTATCTGACTGAATATTCTTCTCCCTGCTGGTGTGCACAACCAGTGCAGTCACAAAAACCTCGATTGTACATGGATGTCTGCAGAGAGTCTAATGAGTGGGTACGACGCTGTGGTTGAGTGGACGTTAGAGCGGACTGGAAGGTGTCAGCTCGGCTTAAGACAGATCATTAGAAGCCTGTAGGTACAAAGACACAAAGGGGAGAAGTTGTTTTATAAATGCTGATGAAGACAATTTTAAGCCAAACGGTGACTAATATAGAAGGTTTTATAGAGAATTAACGCTTGAGTTGAATCTGTCCTATAAAACTGTTTTGAATTGTTTTTCTCGTAGCTTTTTGTTGCAGGGTAAATAATACATAACAGAGACTCTGTAAAAATAGGCTGGCTAACCTTTGGTTGCTAACAATGCTAATTTTGCCATGTGTTTCGTTACCTAACGTCGACGCATCTTTTTAGCATTCTAATAAGTGTGCACCAACCGGTCTTTATGGGTACACCTTTAGAAATGCTTGGTATGGAGTCAACAAGGCATCTGAGACGTTTCTGACATTTTTATTTACATTGACATGATTGATTCAAGCAGCTGCTGCAAATCTGTTGGTAGGATGATCAATGGTTTCTATGGTAGTTCTATCTGATATGCTATTGGCAGTCATTTGTAAAACAGACAATCCAGGTGCAGCATCTGTTTTCCTTGGTAGTTGCTGTACCCACTAAGAGTAAAGATAAGGAAGACCAAGGGTATTCCTTACTGAACTGTGCACTTTAATGCATATTTGGTTATATTTTGGAGTTTAAACTATCAAAATGAGAAGATATAAGGGTTTTAGAGGGGGGCTGAAGTATTTGCTCATTTCTGTTGTTGTACTGCTGTGAATACTGGAGAGCCAGTGCAGTCACACCTGAAGTATTTACCCTTTTATTCCCCATTTTGAACTTCAACAAGCCGACTTCAGCACATCTAGGTGTCTTGCTTTGATTTGGCTGATTTGCTATTTGTGTTAAGCATTTGAACTGGTGAACCTAATAAAGCGGCATCATTCCAGCATCAACTAGTAGATGCTGTTTCTTTTTAGTGTCTGAACTTTGTCTTAGGTGTTGCATCTGTCCCATTGTGTCCCTGGTTCCAGATACTAAGATATGCATGAACATTTCACATGTTGTGTTTGTGCGGTGTCTGATCAAAAATGAGCTTCAAGTCATTTTTAAACCATTGCACTTTGGTTTTGTTTATATTTCACACAGAAACCCAACGTTTTAGGGAACATGGTTGTTTGGGTAGAGTAGAGGTAATTCTTAGTGTAATTGATCTGAAGATGAACTCTGCCATCTGTCACCAGCCCATGGTAAATAACACAACTCTCTCAGCTAGGACATGCATCAACGACTGTCTGGACTTTATCCGCTCACCGAATTGTTGACGCTCTGCTTTCAGGTCAGCATATACCCCGCAAGCCGAACAGAGACCGTTGTTCCCGCCGCAGCAACCAAGGCGCCACCTGCTGAGTCGCATGTTTATCCTCACGTGGAGGTCGCGACGAACGGCTCGGTCTCTGACACGCTGCCCTAAAGCTCTCACGTTTCCACCTACAGGGGTAAAGAGTGGAGAGGCCCGGATGCTAATGCTGCTAACCAACCTGTGTACAGGTCATGCATGAGGTAAACAGCTGATACAACTACATGAGAACATTGGATGAGGGCATCATCACAAAGTGACGTATGAGACTTGAGAGAATCTCATCCTTCATCACCTGCACGGCTCAGTCTTGACCCCCCGTGTTCCTGACTTGGGGGGCTGATTGAAGAGGAACTCCTGTGTTTGCTTAGCAACAGTGTCAATTCACTTGTTTTTAACTGTGTTGCATGGGAGCTTGGGGAGTGCTTGCAGACTGTCTGTACAGAGCCAGCACCTGTTGGGCAGGATTAGCCCCTTGTTTTGACAATGTGTGGAGCCTGTTTGGGTTTGCAGCAGCCAGGTCACAGGCCCAGCTAAATATAGAGGTCCAGAGATGGGAGACGAGCCACACATGGCACGACCAGGGGGGAGTCTGAGGCTCATTGCTGCAGACATAAGGCGCAATTTCAATGTCACAGGTACCAGGTGTAGGTGTTTGTCTGGTGTGTCTTTGCCTTGTGATGAACTGCTGATCTGTTTAGATTGTAGCAGTCGCCATGCAATCTTAAAACAGGACAGTAGCTGCGTTTCCATTAGCCATGGAATTGCATAAAGTGAAATTATGAAACTAAATCTGCTTAATGGAAACACAACAATTTTGACAAAAAACGTTTTTTGCACTAGAATGTGGTGGTTTTTCAGACGTAAATTGAAATGGACGTATTTCACAAAACTGCGATGGAAACACTTTTTTTTGCATCACATTAGTCACATGATCAACAACCAGATGTTACTAGTGGTGAAAACGATGAAGAAGACGACAGGAAGTGGACAGATGATGATGGTTTTGTTTTTTTGGATGATCTGCAGCTGGCTCCACCACAGCTTGGACAGCATTACGCAGTTTATAAGAAGTTGTGTGTCATTCTAACATGGTGAATCCGTAACTCTTCTGGAAAATTGCAGATTACAGTTTTCCCAAAATGCTGCATTAGCAGTCACTCCCAAGTAGGCGGGGCTTGTTGCTCCAATGAATGAATAAGATGCTGATGTCTCCTCTGATTGGCTGATGGATGAGGAACGAATGAATTATGAATGGAACTCATGTATCTGTTAACATCTGTGCCGTGTCATATTGAATAGCAAGTTTATTTTAATTTAATCTCTTGCTTAACAGAAACTGCAATTGGGAAATTGTCTTTTTGGGCATTAGCATAACAGCAACAAATATTTGTGCTCTTTTGAAATGGAAACGCAGCTAATGTCAGTTTGTAAACCAGATTGAATGGGCGGGTCATTCCCATTCATCACTACAACATTAACTGTTTATTAGTTAGTACCAGTGGCTTTATGCTTTTTTGTTTCTATACACGCTGCCACTAGTTCTCTGCAGATTGTTTTATTCATATCCTGGTCACAAAGCGACTCCTGTTTCTGCCTCCAACTGCAGTGTGTATATATATATATATATATATATATATATATGAACTGGAATTTCTCATAAAAAACAGGAAATTATTTGGTGTAGATGAAAAAGATGCCTCAGCCATATCGGTTTCCTAGAAGCACAGAGAAGAATAGTTTCCTGTTCACTGGAAACAAATGTGTGCTGCACACTTCAATTCAGAAACACTTTATTTATCCCGAAGGGAAATTAAATGTCATAACTCATGACAACATTTAATTTGTTGTCATGAGTTATCTGTAAAGGGTTGTGGATGGTGATGCTGTGGGCAGGATGAGTCTCAGGTAGCAGTCAGCCTTGTGATGAATTTTAAGAGGCCTCTGACTGAAGCCAGTGTTGCTGAATGAGAGTCTCATGGCTGTCAAAACATGCCAACAGTTCAATGTCAGAACAGCAGATGTTGTTGCACAGAAACGCATCCTGGATGATGCCATCAGTTGTTGGCTAGCACTTGCTAATCCACCTCATTTGCTTTGCCTCTCCTTTTTAAACCTCTGTCTGGCTGGATGGCAGAGAGAGGATGGAGTAGAGGATATGATCCTTTCTCATTATGACTGAAAGAAGAGATGGTTTGAACTTCCTCCATCTCTATCTGCTTGTTGGTCCTGCTTCTTTCAAATGCAGAATATTGACTGGCTTGAGAAGATCCTTAACATTAGTTTAAAAAATTTATTACAATTGTAATATGTATTAGCAAAAAGCTGTTAGAATCCATTTTAAGTCTTTTTTCATAACCTCAGACAACCTCCTTCACTCTTTAGTAAAAATCTAAAAGTAATGCAGCCTGGTGGATCCCATCTTCTCGATGTCCGTCAATGGATTCTGGAGTTACTGCAGTCAGCCCGAACCAGCCAATCGGGGCTCGGTGTTCCCAGCATCCCTTAGAACACTTCAAGACACAAATACATTTCTTCTCAGCTGATGCCATCCAACTCACCCTCATCCGAAGCACTTTGGACTGCCAGAAACGGGTGACGATCCGCTGACCGCTTTTAATCTCGTCTCTCCCTGAAGAGATTGACAAGAAGATTAAAACAAGAGTTTACTTGTGAAAACAGTAACTGCATAAAGACTTCTGCAGAAGTTGTAACTTAATGACAAAGGTGTTTGTACTCGCATCCATAAGAGAGGAGAAGTTTGGATTAAAACGGCATGAACATTTAATATATAGTGAAAGTTAAAAAAAAAATAAAACTATTATAACCTGAAGTATTTGGTTTCTAATTTTGGTTTCACAGAAAAAAATGTACATCTTTGCCATCTCTGAGGCTATTTTGGACCAAATGTCATCTTTGTACTGTGAGATCAAATTGCAAATGTTTTTTTGTGTTCAGTGAACTATGTGATTGTACTAACTTTGTAAAAATCTGTACAGTGGCAATTATGTATGCAGTACTATATCGTTTTGTTTTTGTCAGACTTAAATGTTTTAAATGTTCAAACTGATTTTAACATCAAAAATAACCTGAATTTTCAATTAAGTTCAGTTTATTTGTATGGCGCCAATTAACGACAAATTTTTTCAAAGAACTTTAGGAGAAAAAAGTCATTTTAACCCAATCATACAAACGGGTTCCCAGTCAAACTGTGTAAGGTAGAGCTGTCCAATG
>NW_015117578.1:14889-16185 GCF_001443285.1 Poecilia latipinna
TTCAAAGAACTTTAGGAGAAAAAAGTCATTTTAACCCAATCATACAAACGGGTTCCCAGTCAAACTGTGTAAGGTAGAGCTGTCCAATGTGCGGCCCGGGGAACATTTGTGACCTCTGGAGTGATTGTGTGCGGCCATGACTCCAGATCAAATACAGATTACCTCAACTCAGTGCAGGTGGTTGATGCAGATGGAGACTTTGCCATTTTTAATTTTTAATCGGCGCAAAATTGTTGCAGGCAAACTTGAGCTTTAGTTTTCCTTTGATGGAAAGACAAATTTTCTCCAAACAGCTGACATGCCGATCCATTCATGTTGGTTGAGGTCAAATTTTCTAGAATAAAAGTTTTAAGAAATATTTTTTACTATTTTTTTTTTAAATTAAGGAACAAATCAACTGAAATAAACATCTTCCTCCAATACACACTTGGAAAACAATTTTTTAAATAAAATATGGGAACTGAAACTTTTTTTTAGTCCTAAATGGAAAAGATACACACTCATTCATTTCTCTCAGCTTCTCACTCTTGTTTCTCTCTTTATAAGAAGGAATATGATAAAGGCATTTGGAATAGACTGGAAATGACATTACAGAAATCTAAAAGCATGTGTGTGTGTTTCTGTCTTGAACATGTCTAGTTGTAGGTTTGAACAAACTGACTGTAATCTGAATAAAACATAATCCATCACTGATTTTTTTTTTTTTTGTGAATAACAAACTGTTGGCTCGATGAGCGTTGAGCAAACGGAAATCTCAATAAAGCCAGACTTCTAATCGCTCTGCATGAACACAAATCTGTGACATGCATCTGCAGCCTCAGCGGTTCCGTTTACGTCTTAAAGCAGCTTCCTTTATCATTTCTGCTGTCACGCTTAGACAATCAGCTAGAGATCAAAAACATTTAATTAAGAGATTGCTGGGTGACAGCTTCCTCTTGTTTTTCCAGTTGGGATTTCTTTTAATAAAACTTAGTCCATGCTCGAGCTGGTCAGAGTGAGGCATTTCAGCCACTCCAGAGCTTTGAAGAGGAGGAAAGTGAAACGAGCTGCCAGGAAAATAATCCAGAGTGAGGAATTCACTGAGGCTGGATTTACAGAGCAGCAACACGGCCGTCTGTGCAGCAGCACCAAATATCAGGGCTGCACACTCATCTGCGTTATACGCTTCAAATTCTCCTTTATCATTCACAGCAAACTGACTTCATTCCTGATTTAAGTTGAGCTAGAAAAATAATCTGTGTATATTTTTGTTTTATGATTGTCTATTATGTTTACTTATGGTAATGTATTTTATTA
>NW_015117579.1:0-4297 GCF_001443285.1 Poecilia latipinna
AAAGTCATAATTTCGACTTTCAAAGTCATAATTTCGACTTTCAAAGTCATAATTTCGACTTTCAAAGTCATAATTATGAGATACCGGAGCAGTTGGAGACAAGCCTCCTTAGAATAACAGCGTGCTTCAGCTCCCAGTTAAATATGATCCTAAATCCAAGGTCCAACCTTTGCTACTGCGTTAAGAGTCAGTAAAAGGTAGGTTCGCCTTTTTTGATTTTTGATTTTGTTTAGATTCCTTCGTTTTGAATGCTTTTTGATCGTGTGGTGTTATGTACATCGGTCGTTGTTTTAGCAACATGAGCTAGCTGCAGGTTAACCGTCAAAGCGTGCTAACCTTGTTATAGCATATTTAACAGTTTTTTTTTTTTTTGAAGTAGTCCGTTAATTAGATCGTTTTTATTTCAGAGTGCGATAAGAAGTTTGTACTCCAAAAATTCAATAAGTTAATATGTATAATTATTTTGTGGCATAACTACAAGCAATAGCTAGTAGGTTAAAACAAGCTCCACAGCTTGTTGCACGTTTTGTTATGCATAATGTGATTCACTATCTTTCCCGTTAAATTGTTTTTGTCGATACATAGACAAGAGTAAAATATGGAAGTATAATATGCATCAGTTTTCAAACTGTTTTCTTAGCAGTTTCATGTACACTTAAGCTATTGCTGGAGATCTGCAGCTTTAGATTGACAATATTTATAAAAGCAATTAAAAATAAGAAAAATTGAAAAACAAGAAACTTAAAAAATCCCCAAAACAGGCAGGCCCTGTTGAAAAGTTTAACTCCTCAACTTTACTCAACTTTCAGGATGCCTACAAAAGAGACAGAAGAGGTTCCTTTGACCTGAACCTAAACCTAAACAGAGGTAAGTTGCAACTCTTGTGAAAATCCAGTTTATCATATTATCTGTTTAAATGAAAGTAATTAAGATCAAAACTAAAATCATTCTGATGATGTTCATGTACTTGACTCTTTTATAAAGATGGGAATTTCATTTTGAGAATTGTTCAACCATTGAAATATTTTAGGGGAAAAATGTAAACAGAACTTTCAGACCTAAGCTCTACACTTTACCATTTAGTTGTGGAGACACTGGTAGATTTTTCTTTATTACTTTTATGTAGTTTCTTTGTGCATTGGTTTATTATTGCAGATCTGTACAGCTGTTTGGTTGTCTATTGTCTTTTTTTAGCAGGAGCTTGAGTCTGAAATACAGTTTCTATCCGTCTTGTAGGGTTGGACAATAAATCAGTTATATGTATCACGATACACACGTGATCAATATCAATAGATAGTAAGTTTGACAGAATATTCAATAGAATATTCTCTAAACTCTGATCCAGAACCACATACCATTCTGGAGGATGTAGGCACAGTCAAGGCTTCTCAACCTCTCAAGGCTAGCTCATCTAGGTTGATGGCATCATTTAACTAACTGGTGAACTAGCAACAAGCTGTTGAGTAACTTGCGGAGCAGCAGTTTAATGTTTCACCACTGTGCCTCATAAATGTTTTTAAAAAACATTATGGTGTGAAAGCTGTGGATAAAATGGGAAAGGTCACATCACCAGTTTGGCAGTATTTCAGATATTAAAAAAAAAAAAAAATGATGTAAAATAATAAAAAATGCTTGTATCGTGAAGAGTTTTTCAGTAATATCATTCAACCCTATTCTCATGTTCATAATACATTTTTTGCAATGTTATGTTTTATTAGACATTATTCATTAGTTATTGTGTGTAATTGTCACAGGATGGATGAAATTGACTTCTTAAAATCACGGGATGTTTCAGAGGAAGTCATACAACGACTGCAAAAGGATAAGGTAGCTAGATTGCTAAGGAAATCAGTACATTTAGAAGTTATCATAAAAAATTATTATAGAGACATGGTGAAGACAGATCAGTTTTATCATGTGGCTGTTTTTACTGGGTTTTCCCCCCATTTTTATAGGTTAAATAACGGTTTTAACTTTTGTTTTCTAGATTGACTCCAGTGTCCTTCTGCTCATGACAGATGAGCAGCTTAAGGAGTATCTCCCATCTTATGGTGACCGACTGGCACTTCTCGGATATTGCAGACGAAGGGAAAATGATCCTGCTGGCCGGAAATCAAAACTTTTTGACCGATTGAGAGCCAAGATTTCAAGGAACAAAGGCAACGATCAAAAGCAGATCTCAGAAAATGTTAGCATCAGAAATGCTCAAAAAAGTGTTCGAAAAGTTGAGATAGGATGGATGAATTCTCGAGATGGGAAGTTTTTTCAAGCTCGGACAAAGAAAGGTGGTGGAACAAGAAAAATTGATGTGTCAAAGGACTGTAGAAAAAATGAATTAATTGAAAAGGCAGTAGGTTTGTTTTTTCCGTCTCAAAGAAATTCACATGGAAGAATTACAGATTTTGAGGTTGACATGACAGATTTCCAGGAACATTCACTTGATGAACATATTACAGTTGGAGAACTTTATGAGCAGACAAAACTACCTGTTTTGCGTTTTTACCGAACAACCAAAAAGAAGGACACTGGCAGCGACTCAGAACCAGACAACCCCAGTGGAAATGACCAAGACACTTTAAGGTTTTCTACTCACTCTCAAGTTTGCACACCACTGACTCAATCCAAAGCGCCAGACAGCATTGATGCCATATATGTTGGAACCAGCAGTGTCCTGACAAACAGCAGCAGTGATAATGTTCACCTAGTTTACTCTACTGATGACATGGGTGATTTGTCCAATGTCCAAGAGCTAGATGCAGGAATCAATGGGGACATTTTAGAAGACAGTGGCACTGTTACCTTTTTCACAGGACACATTTCTGACACAGATAGTCTCAGTCTTGATGACACCCTTCCTCTGTTTCCACAGCCATCTAGTCCAGTGCTTTCTTCTTCACAATTTGATTCTTTGAACGAGCCAATTGTTCAGAGAGAAGGGATTAAGAAAATCCTTGTTCTTCACCGTGGCCAGATCCTGAAAGAACTAATTTCACATTTTTGTGATCCAGGTGTCACTCAGGAGGACATATGTATTCAAGTGGTGCTCCCTGATGGAAGGCGAGAAAAGGCTGTTGATGATGGAGGAGTTTTGAGGGATGTCCTCTCAGAATTTTGGCAGGACTTTTATGAACAGTGCACAATGGGCAATAACTTTAAGGTGCCCTACTTGCGTCATGATTTTGGACAGCAACAATGGGAAAGCATTGGCCGAATTATTGCCTTTGGCTGGCAAAAACAGAAGTACCTGCCTATAAAACTTGCTCCAGTAATACTGGAACAAGCAGTTCTTGGTTCTATAAAGAGTCCTCTTGTTGATAGCTTCTTAAGGTATGTTACAGAGTACGATCGGATGGTGTTTGAATCTTGCCTTTCAGATTTTCAGAGTGTTGACAAAGAAGAGCTTCTGGAAATCATGGATATCCATAACTGTCGAAGAGTACCAACAGCTGATAACATAGAGCTACTACTTGAGGAGCTTGCCCACCAAAAGCTCATTCAGGAACCTGCCTTTGTTATTGAGCAGTGGAGCACTGTCCTTTCCCCGCTGAGGTCAGAGATGGAAAGTATTACAACTGCATATGAAAATCTCCAGCCAACATTAAGAAAGGTTATACATTCAATTGTATATCCTGCAGTCATGAATGCACAGCAGAAAAACATCAGCAAATATTTAAGTTCTTATCTCAGAAGATCAGACTCACAACACCTGTCACTTTTTCTGCGGTTCTGCACAGGATCTGATTTGTTTCTTCAAAAAACTATCAGTGTTAGCTTCACTCAACTTCAAGGTATTCAGAGACGGCCAGTTGCCCACACATGCGGTTGCTACCTAGAGTTGCCAGTTAATTATGATAACTATCCAGAGTTTCGACACGAAATAAACAAGGTCCTAGAAAGTAGTGTATGGGTGATGGATATAGTCTAACAGACATCAGCTGAAGAACATGTGAGTTTCAGGAATCTTTGGTAACACCTTATTTGAAGGGGTGTGCATAAGACTGACATGATGACACTGTCATAAACATGACGATATCTGTCATGAACATGAAGGAGTCTTTATGAATGTTTATGACAGTGTCATGTCAGTCTTATGCACACCCCTTCAAATAAAGTGTTACCAAATCTTTTTGTATTAAACTTTCAAAGTTTAGCATTATCCTAACATGTTTTTTAGCTCATCTTAACTCCACAGAGTTTCTACTTTTTGCAATTTATTTTTCTCTGGAGTATTTATAAGACCTGCAATGTCATAGTAGGCACTCTACTACTAGTGTTTTTTTTTTGTTTTTTGTTTTTG
>NW_015117579.1:7671-10634 GCF_001443285.1 Poecilia latipinna
CTGACATGACACTGTCATAAACATTCATAAAGACTCCTTCATGTTCATGACATGTTATGTCATGTTTATGACAGTGTCATGTCAGTCTTATGCACACCCCTTCAAATAAAGTGTTACCAAATCTTTTTGTATTAAACTTTCAAAGTTTAGCATTATCCTAACATGTTTTTTAGCTCATCTTAACTCCACAGAGTTTCTACTTTTTGCAATTTATTTTTCTTTGGAGTATTTATAAGACCTGCAATGTCATAGTAGGCACTCTACTACTAGTGTTTTTTGGGGGGGGTTTCTGTTAAAGTACTCCAGAGTTGAAGTTTAAAGCATAAATTTAAGTTGGCAGTAAAATGTATTTTCTCAATATTTTGGGTTTATTAAATTTAAATATTTTATATTGTTACTAGAATTTTTTTACTTTTAATTTTACTTGAGGCTGCAAAAGCTGGTTTGTTCCACAATTAAAAATACAATATGGCCGCCGCGCTTGTAAACAAGCAGCTCTTAGTTGCATAAATAATTTATGAATAATTTCTGATGTTTTGTTTCTTATATTAGTCACATAATTTAAATGTTCAGTGGATGAACATGTTGCTACTCTGTTTGAATGCAGTTCTGGAAGAAATGGAGTAAAGTGTTTCATTTAACCTTATTCCTGAAAAAATTTCTTTTGTTTACTCAGCATTTTATTTATATTTTTGTTTTAAGTAAACATAACCTTAAAATATTTTCAGTAACAGATTGGTGCCATTGTAGTAGCTCAATATCAGATTTAACCAGAAAACAACTGAAAAAGAACATTTTTCTTTTTTTTTTTACACCTTGAAGCATTGTCATTATCTTAAAGTATTATTTTAAAACACTCAAAGGCTTCTCTAATGGTTAAGTAGAGACTTTAATTTTGAAGTTCAATAAACCGCTTTTTCCAGTTTATATGTGTGATTTATTTGGGGTGGGGGAAGCTTTAAGCCAGCATTGGGTTGCACACCTGAAAAATAATGAGGTTTCTACAGCAGTTCTCAATTCCTTTATTTCCTGTTTAATAATCAGCATAATGTTCAAACTGTAATGCAATGATATTGATAATAAAGGGAAAATATCAAAACCAAAAATCATCTGTCCAATGCATCAATATATTTTTCTAATGTCAGACTTATTTTATCAGCTCAGCATGATTTATCTTATTTTAGTATCTCTTCTTGCTTAGTTATAGAGCTTGTGAATGGCTTTGACCCATCTTTATACTGGTGCAACAATGTGTTGAAGCAAATGCTGCCACTCTCAGAATGTCATCAAATATCTACTGAAGTCCAAATTAGGGACGAGGTAGCAAACTGTCAACGCAACAAAAATGTTTTTACATTTATCAATGCAGCTCCAAATCTCTGGTAATCAGCTGTCTGAGTCTTATGTATAGATCAGTTGTTGCAAACACATCATCTGTGACATCCAGGTTATGCTCTGAAATCAGGTCCACACAGATACTGAAGACATCTTCATCGCATGGAAAGTCTTTGAAAACACAGTTTTCCAAGCAGGCTTCAACCCTGTTCAGATCAATGCTGTGTAGATAGTCTCTGGTTCCATACGCCTGAGGTACTGTGTACATCATGAATGGTCGCCCATGAGGACTTCGTGAATTGTGTGCTGGACGTATCCTGTGGTGGTTCCAAGCTGAAACAACTTCATTTAGTTCTTTCTAGAAGAAAACAAAAACCAGACTAAACTCATAGCTTTGGAATAAGCATTCAAAAGTAAAATGGAAGTGTAAATCTAGCATGACTGCTATTTATCCAAAATCAGGGAAATTTAAATCAAGCAACTACCCAAACATGCAATCTGTGCGATATTTAAGATATGCTATTAATTTAGTATCATACTCAGAAAATAAATCTTTGCACATTATAACCACTTTATAGCAATCATAAATATTTTCAATAGGTGAGAAGACAGAGCAGCTCAAATCAAGCTCACCTGTATTATGTGGAGAAAACAGAACTGGATCAAGGCTTTGTCCAAGAAGTTATCTGAGAAGTGTCCATCTGCTTTCAGTTTGTCAAAGAGGTCCATCCAGAACTGGATACATTCACTTCGCAGGGTCAATCACCATCTCTCAATCCGCTGATTTCCAGTGCTTGGACCAAATATTACATTATCACTTTCAGGTTGATCTTCTGTAAGATGCAAATATCTTTGCATGTCAGCTGCATTAACATTTTCTGTCCCTAAATCCACTCTAAGTCTTTCAGGACAACCCTCAGCTTTAATCACTGCATCCATGAAGTATCCAGCAATGACTCTTGGGTCGTTATTTGTTTTGTATGCCTCAAGCCATATTAGCCTTCTGGAAAATCCGTCAATGCAACCATTGATCCCAATTCCAAATGGTTTGAGCTTATCATAGCCGTCCATATGCCAAACATAGTTTGGACCACGACTATAGTAAATCCGTCTCCTCAGTCGATTTCTTGACCTTAGGTCTACTCCTTCACCATCTAGTAAGCGTAAAAGGACTCGAACTGTTTCCCTGTCTGTAACAATACCATTCATCCAGCATTTTTGGTGCATCCATCGATATCCGTGACATTGTCCAGAGGTTTCAAGTTGCTGACGAATGAAAGCTGCCACTACACTCACATCAGTTTTGTTCTTTCGGCGCCAAAGTTTCTTCTTATTAAGAATCCTTTCTAGTGTCCTCTTGCTAAGAATAAGCCCATGAACCTCAGCAAGCAAAGCAAGAATTTCATCATTGGTTAAACCACATCTGAAATACTCCTCAATTTGTTTATAATCCATTAAAGGGAGAAAAATCTGTGTTTTCTTGGTTAGACAGATCAAATGGAATACTGTGTAAATCTCACACAAGACAGCATGTCTGCTTTTTTGGAAAAGTCGAAATTATGACTTTGAATCTCATAATTATGACTTTGAATCTTATAATTATGACTTTGAATCTCATAATTATGACT
>NW_015117579.1:15490-16172 GCF_001443285.1 Poecilia latipinna
GGCAAGGACCAAAAGGGGCAGGTGCTCAAGCCCCCCCCCCAACTGCTTTCACAGTAAAAAAATTGGCGAATGGACAAATTTAGAAAAGCACAACAGAATTCAGATGTATAAAGCCCTGCGCATGCATATACCTGTGCATATTTCCTTTATAAATCCCAATTACTGGAAAATAGAGGGCAGCTGCTAATCCGCCATGTTGCCACCCTTAAATATTCCTACATATGTAAATTAGCATAAATACCTCACATGAAGCAATAACTATGGCAATGGTCCTTGCTTGTAGCATTAAAAGTGCAGATGTAGAGGACTGCTGACCTATAAAACCTGTATCATACAGGTTTTATAGGTGTGGGGTCGTTGGACCCCATTTCTAAACACAAGGGCTAAATCAGCTGTGATTCATCTTATACAGATGATACACATCTGTATGATACACACCTGTATAACATGTGTATCATCTTATACGCACGATTCCTCTATTTTTGTGTATAAGTTGCACGTGATACAATGATACAGTTGCATATGTGCAACTTATACACGATTTGAAACTTCTACATTCCCAACTCACTGTAAAGGACTGTCATGAAATTGTAGTGTCAAATAAGATACAGGGAAGAAGCTTTTCAGTTAGATAACTGAAAAGCTTCTTCCCTGTATCTTTGCTAGCAAAGTCGTTAGCTAG
>NW_015117580.1:0-16169 GCF_001443285.1 Poecilia latipinna
GTTGCTGGACCTCTCTTGTTCCCGATCCATGGGTGGTGTCTACACTGACTCGGGGTTACACGCTACAGTTCCGCCGCCGCCCTCCTGTTCCTGGTCGAATCAGGATGACAGTGATTCACGACCAGGCAAAGGCTCAGGCTCTGAGCCACGAGATAGATGCCTTGCTGGCCAAGGGCGCTATATTGCCTGTCGACCCCCTGCAGGATCCAGGGGGCTTTTACTCAAAGTATTTTTTAGTCCCAAAAAAGACCGGCGGACTCCGTCCAATTTTGGACCTCAGAGGTCTCAATGTGTTTTTGAAGACTATCCCGTTCCACATGTTGAGCGTCAGGGATGTGCTTCAGACAATCTCCCCAGGCGACTGGATCACCTTGGTCGACTTGAAGGACGCCTACTTTCATGTTCCGATTGCATCACACCATTGGCAGTTTCTCCGCTTTGCATTTCAGGGCAGGCATTTTCAGTTCAGAGTTCTTCCATTTGGCCTCTCTCTGTCCCCACGGGTGTTCACTCGGTGCGTGGCTGCAGCACTGTCTCCTCTGCAGGCCAAGGGCTTGAAGATCCTGCCTTACTTGGACGATTGGCTAATCTGTGCGCCCACAGAAGCTCAGGCGGCGGCGGACACACACACGTTACTCCATCACATAGACTTGTTGGGTCTTCGTGTGAACTGGCAGAAGAGCAACTTGGTTCCCTCTCAGCAGGTCACCTTTCTTGGGGTCACGATGGACTCCCTCACGATGACTGCTCGCCCATCGCCTCAGCGTGTCGAGGGCATTCTGGAGATGCTGCCCTCCTTTCTACCAGGCTGCGTACCCCCCTTTGTTGCTTACCTTCGTCTGTTGGGCAAGCTGACTGCTGCTGCTACAGTAGTGCCCCTGGGGTTGTTGTCTCTGCGACCGCTACAGATGTGGCTCAACAGCCTGAGGCTGGACCCATCTCGTATGCAGCACCGCCGCCGGAGACTGCTGGTGTCCAATCAATGCCTCGGGTCACTGGCTCAGTGGCGAGAGGCCGAGTTTATGACCGAAGGTGTTCCGCTGGGCTCGCTCCCGGCTCGTCGAGAAGTTGTCTCTACCGACGCATCCACCACAGGATGGGGGGCGTCGTGGCAGCGACAGATTGCCCGGGGGACATGGTCTCCGCAGGAAAAGCTGCAGCACATCAACGCCTTGGAGTTGGAGGCTGTGCAGCGGGCGTTGCGACACTTCCTCCCGGGCCTGCGCAGAAGGCATGTCCTGGTATGGTCGGACAATACTTCTGTGGTTTTTCATATCAACCATCAGGGGGGAACGCGGTCGATAATATTGCTGAGGCTGACCCAGAAGCTCTTGACCTGGGCAGCCCCTCTTTTTTCCAGCCTAAGGGCGGCCCACATTCCAGGGGTGCAGAATGTCCCGGCCGATATTCTGTCTCGGGGACGCCCACCACCGGGGGAGTGGAGGCTCCACCCGGAGGTAGTGGGGGTCATTTGGGAGAAATACGGCATAGCGGCTGTGGACCTGTTTGCGTCCCGGGAGACAACACATTGCCCGCTTTGGTTCTCCCTGGCAGACAGTGCCAGTCCTCTGGGTCAGGATGCACACGATTGGCCAAGAGTGCTGCTCTATGCTTTTCCGCCGCTTCCCCTGATAGGCCCAACGCTCCTGAGAGTCCTTCAGGAGCCTTGAGTATTTGACAAAAAAGACTGCCTTTCTCCTTGCCATGGCTTCGGCGAAGCGGGAGGGTGAACTACATGCGCTGTCTGTTCACGAGTCCTGTTGCCGTTGGAACCCAGCTGGCTCTGGCGTTACTCTTTGGCCTGACGTGACGTTTCTTCTTAAGGTGGCCTCATCTGCGAGCCACTCTGTGCCCCTCCAGCTTGCTCGCTTTGACACTGGTGGGCCTGATGAACCTCTCTGCCCTGTTCGGGCACTGGAGGCGTATGTCAGACTCACGGCTTCTCTGCGGCAGTCTGATAGTCTGTTTGTTTGTTATGCAGGGCCCCGCAAGGGGCAGGCCCTTTCCAAACAGCGTCTTGCACGCTGGATTGTGGATGTGGTGGAACAAGCGTACGTTCTACAGGGTCACCACGCTCCTGCTGGTGTACGGTGCCATTCCACCAGGAGCATTAGTGCGTCATGGGCCGCCATGACTGGGGTCACTCTGGAGGCTATCTGTGCAGCAGCCTCCTGGTCATCGCCGAATACTTTTGCTAGATTTTACAGGGTAAACCTGGCCGCCTTTCACCCACTGGAAGGGGTCCTGTCCCAGCGTTCGTCATCCCAGTGAGGTGGGCATGTTTTGGGATCGTTTCTTTCTGGGTGTGATTCCTCAGGACTCTGTTGGTAATCGTCATCCAGTGCTTTTAAGCACCGCCTCTGGCGGTCAGTAGGGATGAAATAGAACAAAAGTTACGACTGTAACTACGGTTCTATGAATCCCGGATGACCGCCAGAGCGTTCGGTCCCTCGGAATCATCGTGTTCGCGAGAAGGGACTGAGCTGTCATTGTCACGTGACTATATAGACTTACCGGCATCACCGGGGGTCACACGTGACCATGTTGGTATAAGATTCTCGACCTGTGCATGCGCAAGAGTGATCATTCAGTGCTTTTAAGCACCGCCTCTGGCGGTCATCCGGGATTCATAGAACCGTAGTTACAGTCGTAACTTTCGTTTTTATTTATTTTTTTAATATTTTATTGTTTAAACAACAACTGAACCGCATTTGTCCTCAGACAATACGCTAACAAGCACACAAAAATAAGGAAAATAAGGAAGGATGTGACACCCTCACTTGAATGTAAATAGTACTTTTCCTCAGTTTTTGTCTCATAAAGATATAACGTGTTAGTCTGTGTGCCGAAGTACGTGAAATGCATCTATGGGGTAATTTCATTCTCACTAAAAAAAGAAAACAGCGTTGGCTCTGCAGCTTAATTCCAAACAGTTCAGGTTTGTTTATTTTTAAGTTGATCAAGGTGTGTATAATCATGTAAGTAGCTGCGCAAAGGTGAGCCATGCAATTGTGGATCGCTTTGGCTCTGATGGAGAACATCGCCAATGGAAGGATTCAGAGGGAGCATGTGTTCAGAGATCATATTAATCTGCTGGAAAATATTGATGATGGTTTATTATTAATTAGATTGCCCAGACTGATCATCCTGGAGCTCTGAGCAAAACTTAAAGGAGGAGCCGTGCAGTACCGGTGCAACTGCCTTCAGTGGAGCCGCCCACTTTGTGAATGCGCCTTTATGGACAGAAAGCATTTCTATTCTGTAAATGTACAACTTATACACATATTTCTACTACTTAGAATAAACGTCCACATTCCCACTCTAAGGACTAGACATGCTGCCTGTCTTTATATCCCGGCTGAATGCTCTGCTGTTCAAACAGGCATTTGCGCGATCTCTTTATTTTCTCTTTTTAAATTTGGATTTCTTTTTCTCTAAAATGGATAATGTTTTTTTATTTTTGTGAGGTGACCTTATTTGCCCTGGAAGCACCTTTTAAATAAAATGTTATTATTATTATTATAAATACTTATACTGCCACAAACAAGGACATCGTCATGGTTATTGCTTCACGTGGGGCAGACTTCCGGGTATTTATACTAATTTACATATGCTCTATTTTCCGCAAATTAGGATGTATAAAGGAAAGGTGCGCAGTTATGTGCGTGCGCACAGCTTTATGCATTAAATTTTTTGTGTGTGCTGCACTTTTCTACATTTGTCCGTACGTCAAGTTTTAGTGCAAAAACTTTGCACTCTTTTACATTCACGTTACCTAAAGGAGTCCCAGCGGAAATAACAGCATTTTGTGGCAAAGCATTCCCTTCAGGCCACGTGACGCACAGCTTTTCTGGCAACCTGGAAACAGAGCGATGACCCCGGTCATGTTTTAAAACAACTTATTTAGAAAAAAAAAAAAAAGAAAGAAAAAAAAAAAAAGAGTACAATGCAAGAGTCAAGAAAAATTTCAAATGAAAACTTCAGTCTGGGTTAATTACTTTTTTTAAATTTCATGTCTCTCTGAAAACATTTATTTATTATGTACTTAATATTAGACTTGTAATACTTAATTTATTGCATATTTTTTACACTAATCAGGAGCAATTGTAAAACATTTTGACTTTCCACAAGAATTAACTTACTTGTCAATGTCGCTCTCGATGTTTCTCTTAATGCTTTCAATTGTAGCAGACCGGTCAATCTTGGAGATGGGTATAGTCCTGGTGTAATTGTCATAAAGCGCCTCTGGCACCTAAGAAAAATGTGATATAAATCTGATCATGTTAGAATGGTTTTATTTAATTATAATGTAAACCTATCAGTTTCCTTTTTACTATACATTTATTTATTTTAGCCCAATATAACATGAAACATCACAACATTGAAGGAAGCTAAAAATATAAATTATTTAGCAAAAAACAATGCATCATTATTGACTAATTGCCCAATTTACTCAAATTTGTTTCAAATTTAAAATTTATTTATGAGAATTTATTTATTAAAGAGAATAAACTTGAGGGGTTAAAGAATACCTGCAAGTTTCTTCACAAATAATTTATCACAATTTAAAAATTTTCTAATTTATTCAATAATAAAATTGTACAACATAAAAATAGCATGAAGAACATCTTGACAGTAAAAGGTCCAGATCATATGTACCCAATGCACACCAGCTTATAAACTGGAAAAGTGGAACTTTATTAAGAAGCAAAAATTTCACTTGAACAAAATATTTCTTTGGTTTTATTTGACAGATAGTTCACAGCTGTAATTTAGTTTTTTCAAACTGCATAATTTTTTTACTTACACGTGTGATTTCCACTTCTCCGCCGGTGGCAAAAACATTTCCTTCATGGTCTCCATACAGGAAAAATGTATTCACTTTGCCGTAATAAATCGGCTGAGTTCTCTGAGATTTCACCTGAGTTAAAACATGAAAAATATTAAAGGTAGAAGCCTGCAGTGGAAAACAGGAATTTATATAGATTTAAGAAAAAATTATTATCACTGTCTGACAATAAATCTGACAAAAAGTTTAATTTTTTAGGTTAGTTAATGTTATCAAAATTATCTCTATTTGATAAGTGAAAAAATATTGATGAATAATTTCAATTTTTCCTAATATATATATTTGGAAGTTGCATGTGTGTCTGAGCTTTAACTTTCTGACTCGTGTCACAAAGCATTAATTCAGTAGTGTCACATTTTCTTCTTTCCCCATTCTGCTATCCATTTTATGACGTGCACCAGTCCTTCCTTTAGTAAAACACACCCACAAAACTATGTTGTCACCTGTATACAAATACAAGCCATGTCTGTAGAAGAAAAGGTCTTTGATTTGTGTTTCTTTGCATATTATAATCAAATTATAATGGGGTGTTGGCGCATTTCATGTCTGTACAGGCCTTCTTTCACAGGGCTCAACTGTCGCTGGTAAGAGTGACAGATATTTCCTCTGTCACTCTTACCAGAATATTTACAAGCTCTTTTTTTGGTTTGCTTGTTTCTAGGGCTGACATACACATTTTGTTCTACCGATTTTATAATACAGAATTGACAATATGATGGCTTGAAATTCCAGTGGCGTGTAAACTTGCATATATTTCTTTAAAATGATGAAAGAGGCACCGTAAAGCTTCTGGAAAGAAGGGGAAAAAGGAACCAGACTTGCTTTTGATTACCTATGATGCAGCACAGAAGCAGTGTGTTCGATCTTAGTGTATGTACATTTCAATAATCGGAGAAAGTAAAACTGTATCTTCCATTTCTGGCATTTAGGAAATAAAAACAATTTTGGCAATTCTAACTCACCTAAAGTAGAAAAAGTATTTAATATAGCATCAGAGAGTGAGAAAAATGTTTGTATTTCCATCTGAATATCTACACTGAAATATGTACAATTAAATATTAATGTTAAAACACTTACCAGATCCCCTGCTTTGTATGTTTTGCCATCCAATTCAATAGCAGAGAACACCGCCCAGGGATGCTGCAACTTCTTAGTGGGCACATCAGTTCGTGTCACAGTCTTCGAATAGCCGAGGAACTTTACCTGCTTATCAAACTGACTGTGACATTTTTCAAGCCACTGCATGAAATCTTTCTGGATGTTTCGATTTTTTGAGGCTTTCTGTAAAATTCACAGTAAAAACCAGAAAAAAAGCATTAGAGAAGCGCTATATTTTTCCTCTATAAACACTTCATATAGTATTTATGAAGTATTTGTATTTTTCCCTGTAGCTCAGAGAACCTACTTTAAAATACTTCTGAATACTGAACAAAAATTAAATTCGTCATCTACTCTGGATCTTCAGAATCAGAACCGAACAAGTAGAATACATTTTTGTGTTCCACTAATTTGAAGTAAACATGCAGAAAACTCCAAAACTTTTAAAACACTTTAAATCAAAGCTTATAATCCATTTGTTTAGTTAATTTGATTAATTAATAGTGGGTGAACAAGACTAACTGTAGTCTTGACTGCAAGATTTTATTATTTTTCTTTCTTTATTTTGTCACTCTCATGCAATGTCTATTGTTTTTTGTCAAGTGAAGCACTTTGAAATCCCTTGTTGCTAAAATCTGCTATACATGCAAACTTGACTTAAAACACTGAATCATCACCTGAACGTTAAAAACAGGGGTGAAGTGGGTATCCCTGTGCCTCAGTTTCAGCTCCAAGTCCATAAACTTCTGTTTGCTGGCATTGACCCGGAATTTGTCGTTGGTGAAAAGCACCCCAGAGAAGCGGCTGAAACACTCCAGGGGCAATGTACTTTTATTGGGCCAACGGCACCAATCGAACCTGGAGCACAGACAGAAAAAATGTTGACATTTTATTGTTTTTCACAGAAGCAACATTAACTGATCGTCCAAAGTGGTTCTAGTCAATAAATTGCAGGTGTTCTGGGCTACTACAAATAGTGCTACGTATTTCAGTGTAAACGGTTTGATTGCTAAGCAGACTTCTATGTTTCAGGCTAAAACTATACATGTAATGCTATGGGTAAACACTAGACCACAAAACTGTGTTTTTAGGTTTTCCAGTACAGTTCAATGGTCTACATTCTACTGTATATATAATCCTTCATGCTTAATTTTAAATATAAAAATCCTAAATTCTCTAGTCATGGAAGAATGGATGGATGAGAGTAACAGAGGAAGAAGAAAAAAGAAAGACTAATGGAAGTAAGGGATCGACAAGGATGCCAATAAGGATGGAAGATTTTTGAAAGACCTGGGGCCTCATGTATGAAAAAGTGCGAAGTTTTCACACTAAAACTTGGCGTACGGAGAAATGTAGAAAAGTTCGCCGCACAAAAAAAATTTGGATATATAAAGCTGTGCGCACGCACATACCTCCGCACCTTTCCTATATAAATACCGATTTGCATGAAATTGAGCGCAACTGCTGGTCCGCCCTGTCGCCACACATTTATACATGTGTAAATTAGTATAAATACCCAGAAATCTGCCACTGTGTGAAGCAATAACCATGGCAACGTCTTTGTTTGTAGTAGTATAAGTATTTATAAGAATTATATATTTTATTTACAAGTGCTTTTAGGGCACATAAGGTCACCTCACAAAAAAAAAACAAAGTTAAAGAAAAAAAATCCAAATTAAAAAAAGAAAAAGAAAAGAAAGAGATCCAAGTGCAAATGCCTGTTTGAACAGCAGAGCGTTCAGCCTGGATTTAAACACAGACAGCGTGTCAGAGAGTCCTTTGAGTGAGGATGTGGATGTTTATTCCAAATAGAGAAATCATGTGAATAAGTTGTACATTTACAGAATAGAGATGCTTTCTGACCAGAAAGGTGCATTCACAGTCGGGCATGGCTCGACTGAATGATGACTGCAGTTGCACGGTACTGTTATTGCATGGCTCCTGCTTTAAGTTTTGCTCAGAGCTCCAGGATGATCAGTCTGGGCAATCTAAATGCTATTAAACCATCATCAACATTTCCCAGCAGAGAATATGATCTCTGTACACACGCTCCCTCTGAATCTGAATCCTTCCATTTGGAATTAACCTGCTAATCCAACCCTGTTTTCTTTTTTAGTGAGAATGAAATTACCGCGCAGATGCATTTCAGGCGCATTGGCGCACAGACCAATGAATTACATTTTTATGAGACAAAAATTGAGGAAAAGTACTATTTACATTCAAGTGAGGGTGTCACATCCTTTAATTTTTATTTTCTTTATTTTGTGTATGTGTTACGTTATTGTCTGAGGATGAATGCGGTTCAGTTTCATCATTTACGTTTAAACAATAAAATATTAAAATAATGAAAAAAAACATTGGGTTTGATGCTTCTTGGTCTAAAAAATACTTAATGTAGTCAGATTTCAGTGTATTTAGGTGCATTTTGACACTTTGTAGTTTATTGTCCACAGAAAAAGTTTAAATGGCTGCCGCACATTTTCATGCCATGTTCATTTTTATATATGCCGACTTGTGCATAAAGTATGGTGATGCATATTTTTTGTGCGTACGCACGCTTTATACATGAAGACCCGGAAGAATTATGGTTTAGCATCACTTCAAAAGATGCAATAAAGGTCTGGCTCCTTTTAAAGCAAACGTAAAAAAGGTAGCGGTAGAGGTGAGCAATACAGAATAGGGCGGACGATTCCTCAAATGATTTGAGTACCTCGATTATTAAAATTCCTCTTCCTAAAGAGTAATTTGTATCACCAATCTACACACAGTAACTGCATTTAATCACTTTTTTAAATGTATTAATATTTACTGAGTGGGGGAAACTGCAGAAATAACCCTGACAATACGGATATTTTTGTGGGGTCTCTAACATCATTAACTAGAATTTATTGTGACAACGAAAAATCACAATTCTTATTATACCAAGAAATTTTTCAGAATAAATGATACACAATACAATAAATGCCCACCTCTGCATGCGTTGTATTAATGTTTCAAATTAATGTGAGATATAATAATTTGTATGCAGGTGAATAAAATAGATTCTGGTGTCTAAAGAAAGGTTAAAAACAAACAATGTTTACTGATAGAACCAGTATCAACAAGAGGAATAGAAAGAGATTCAGAATAAGGCTATATAATAAAAAGCTTAAAAAAACTGGTCAGATGTCTCAGATTATTTGGAAAAACATATGAAATATACCCAAACAAAAAGTAAATGTTCAACCCATTCATACAAATGTATTTACTCAGAAATTGTGGTGTAAGGGATAAGTCGTCCATTCCAGAAACACTCAAAGATGTCCCTCTTCCCTCTGGCCCGATTCATGGTTCCGGACTGATTCTCATCATCATCTTCCTCAACAGATACTAAAGACACAGAAGCACATCCACTTCACAGATCAAGCTGTGAGAAATCTTTTCCTAAGCTGCATGAGATCTGAATACCTTGAGGAGCACTGGGATCTTTGGGGTAGGTCTCCTTGTCGTAAAGAAATGGATGATATCTCAGGATTCCGTCCAAGGAGCCGCCGTCGGAAGTGGTGGCCTTGAACTCAAATGTGTCTACAGCTGAGTTTATGTACAGGGTCTGCAAGTCATCCTGCACTTCTCTCAGATTCTTCTGACGCAAACCTGCAGGAGGTTTCTCTCGCAAAGTTACCTGGCAAAAACAATTAAAGAAAGCATCTGAAATAAAGTCATAAGCTGAGAAGCAGTGCAAATGGCTACTGAACTGATTTTTGGTATCTAAAATATTTTAAATCTCTAATTCTGGATTGGATGATCACCTTTTATGATGAGTGACACCTTTATTTCACAAAATGTTTGTTATATTCAAAATCTGTAAACTAAACCTAACAATCTATCAAAGTCCTTTATAGGCTAAGCCAGAGCTTAAACATAAATCCAATGAAACACTTCAGGAAAAACCTAATGATTGTTGTTTATACAACTTGACTGAGCTTGACAGGATCTGCAGTGAAGAATGAGAGAAAAATCTAAAAGACGGATATTCTGAGGTTACAATAAACATAACCAAGGGTAGTTGAGGTTAGGAGAAACGAAGAGTACCAAAATTGAGTCTTGTGACTCCCCACATGTTGAAAAATGTTGAAGAAAGCCTGTGATTTAATTTAATGCATTATGAAATAATTAAATGTGAAAAATGTGATCAGTGGTTAAAAAAAAGGTGTTTGGGTGCAGAATACATGACCTAAAAAACAAAACAAACAATTACAGTAATAGTCAACCAAACTCACCAGAATATCAATTTTTGGACTGGCATCTGATTTTTGAGACTGGTCCATTTTGTGGTTTCCGTCGACTCCATGAATGTAATAATGATAAATGTGCCTGAAAAAAAATATATAAAAAAGTACTATTATGTCCCATGCTTCTGACATGCCTGGGTTCATACTCTATTTGATATGAGTGAGCAAACTCACGCTAGCTGTCTGGTCCACTCATGAAAATCATCTTTTAGATATTTGATGTGATCAGGACAGACTCCTGTTATAACAACAGCAGTGAAGCTTTCCTTCCTGGTTTCCTCCTTGATGATGTCTTGAAGGTAACTCTCCTCGTGTGTTATGTGCGAGAAGTCACCAGGCTGCCATGAGAGGTCAAAATGAGATGTGCCGATTACTTTTATCAGTGAATTCACCAAACACTTTCATTAAAATCTCTCACCTTCCTGTTTAAGATGGTCCCTTTGTAAACATCCTCTTTGTTCTTCTCTTTTTTCTCAAACTCGTCCTTTGATAGAACCAGCTCATGAACATCTGGAGAGTTTCTTGGTTTGGTGATCATCTGATAGTTACAAAATGCTATGGTTCATTATACAGATACACAGATTTTTTTTTACACATTCAAAAAACATGGAAAAAGATTTATTCAAAACCATTTATGGAAGAATTTATGGTTGAAGTGAGGCAGTAAGGCAGCAAAAATCAGGGCTGCCTTACATGGCAGCCATAGAGTGAACATCACTCTATGGCTGCCAGATTTGGATGTCAAAATGTTCCATTTTCTGAAATACTGTTTTAATTTTGCTCCAGACTGATTTGCTCATCAGTCCACAAAATATTTCCCCAAAAGTCTTAGGGATTATCAAGCACTTTCTTGGCAAATGTATTGTTTTTGGTCAACAGCGGTTTTTACCTCACCCCTCTTTAATAGATGTACTACCATGAATGGCAACCAACAATGCGCATGCTGTAAACATCGAGTTGGCCAGTATTCCTTCACAAAGATGTGAGAGACAGAAAACTTCTGCTAAAAGTGGGATAAGAGGTATTGAATCACGGTGTGTAATTTTCACCCACAGAGCACTTTTCTGCTTAATTCTGTTCTCCCATTCAGACTGACAGTGTTTTTAAAAGGTTTAAAATTAAGGCTCATTTGTGTTCTATAATAATCTTTGTAACAAAACAACACATTTTAAATGGTTTCATAAGCACACTCACTCTGACTGAGTTTCCAATGTGGAACGCTGCTTGTTTACCCCCAACTCCAAAGTAGGATATATCGCTGTTGAGACTGCAACGTACAGGTTCAGGACGAGTGTAACCCTCTCTTTCACTGGATCCCCAAAAAGATTTCCAAGAAACAAGTCAGGTAATGTGACAGAATTATGTTTTTATACAAAAAGCTATTGAAGTGGACACACTCACTGGGAAGTCTACAACAAACCTTTCAGATGTGCTGTTTTCCCTTGTGAACTTAGAGAGTCTGTAAATGGCCCAGTTATTGAGCTGCTTGGAGGTCATCCCGCATCCATTGTCCAACACAACGACAGCAGACTTCCCACATGTTTTGTCAAAAAGCTGTCCAGAATAGAAAGGAAAAAACACTACAAGTTATGCAGAATTATTAAAACAGAATTCAGGGGTTTCTACATTGGTTCATACTCAATTTATTGTGCAAAACACAATCAATTGTGTTAATGAACATGTTCACGTTTTCATTCACACAAAACTTCTACACATTTTGTCTTAATATAATCACAAACTGTTGAGTGTTTCCCGATAAATTTATCACCTAAATTTATCGGGAATTTAGGTGATAATACAAAGTAATTCATAATTGTACAGAGGAAGGAAAATTAATATTCAAAATTTTTGCCAATAAATGTTAAAAGTCATGTTGCTACTATGTACTTCCTCCTCTTTAATCTGGCATTCCTAAATTATGTCAAAAACGTATGCTGTAAACATCAAGTTGATACTAAAATTTTCAAAAGTAAGAAGCAGAACCAACCATCCTTATCTCTATACTCCTGACTCCAGTGTTTTTTGCTGTGGCTGAAAGAGCATTGTCCACCAGCTGAGCAAGAGCGGAAGCTGAAAAAAAATGACACAAAGACACCAAAAGCTTAAGGTAATAAGCTGCATTCCCTGTTCCCAAATTATGAGCATCACTTTAATTACATTAATACCCACGCAGGGATTTCTGGCCCTCAATAAAGTACTCATCTGTCCCACTTTCAATCAGTGTGTTGTAGTGAGGAATGAAGTTTATCTCTTCTTCTATTGAAGCTGGCAGGACTTGGTTTGGTTTTCGTAGCAGATAGAGGGTGGTGCCATCTTTCAGTTTATCTGAAATGAGTGAAAGAATAATATTCCATGTTCTCATTAGTGTCTTCCTCTGTTTCATAAACATGAACAGGTTTACTTACCAAATTTATCAGCATCCACTATTATTCTGTCAGTTGTTGTCAACACAAATGTCTCATTTGAAAGGACAGAAAATGTCTGTGGGGACAAAAAACAATGATATATTATCTGGTTAAAGAATTTTTGAGAACACACACTAATGTGGCATGAAAACTCCTGGCCATTTATTTGGGTTGAGATCAATGGCACTCACTCATGTTGGAACATTAACATGATAGGAAGTCCTGATTTTATTATGTAAATGCATGGAGAATACTTTTTGTAATTCATGTAATTTTCAAATTAACTTATCAGTTATATGTGGAGAATACAAATACCCAACCATTTTTAAGCTTTCCCTTTTGTAAAGAAATGAGAGGTCTGTAATGTTTATTGTAGGTACACTTCAACAGTGAGAGACAATTAGTGTTTTAAAATGCTAATTATTCTTTCTCAGAACCATAAAATATGGATTTTTGGACTTTTTAAAAATTGTGTTTCTCACAGTTGAGGTGCACCTATGATGAAATATTTTAATGCTGAAATTTATCATTAGAACAAATATTGTACTTTTCAAGATGACAATTTCCAGATGCTTAAGAATTTTTATGACATAAGTAATGATACATTTAAAACAGGCAATTTCAAAGTGTTAGAGTATTTTTAAAACCCATATTCAAAAAATTCAATTCAAGTGTCTGCATACATCAGCAATTTCTTATATAAAAAAAACAAAACAAACAAATACAACATTAAAAATACTGAGCTCAGAGTTAAAGGAATAAATTAAAAGCTGATTTAACTGTTAGTGATTTCACACCAAGGGGATTCCAGTGTAAGCAAAAGTGTCAAGCCAGTCTTACAATTCCTCTTAAGAGATTTTCAATTGCATTCATATAGCAAATGGCTCCTGCCAAAATAATACCTATGAAGAGCTATTATTACCTTTTGAACAACTTGCACAAAGCCATTGAAGTCCAAACCGCTGGTTTTCAAAGTTTTTCTGGCGGTCTTTTC
This sequence comes from Poecilia latipinna, assembly GCF_001443285.1. NCBI lineage: Eukaryota > Metazoa > Chordata > Actinopteri > Cyprinodontiformes > Poeciliidae > Poecilia > Poecilia latipinna. The sequence continues at coordinate 13,618 of NW_015117580.1, forward strand.
AAAGCGGCAGTCGTTCACTTGGATCATCTTGCCTTCTTACTGCATTGAGACTGCAAGAGCGGTAAAACTGTGATGTTTAGTACAGTGGCCCTGAGATGCAAAGCACTACAACATTAACGAAGCACAATTACAAATTACGAAAGCACTAAAACATACGGTGGCCGACAGGTGCAAATGCGCAGCAACAGAGAAAACATGCAAACAAAAAAAAAGACACGCGCACAAATGAAATAAACATAAAAATAGACGCAAACAAAAAGCAAATAAAATGCAGCAAACAAAAAAGAATACAACCACAAATGAAATGCAGCAAACAAAAGAAAAGATGCAAACAAAAAGGGCTGAAAACGGAAGTAGAGGGAGTCGAACAAAAAACAGCTATGTCCAAATTTAGGGTCTGCATCCTTTAAAACGGGTTTTCAGAAAAGCAGCAATGGCGGCAAAATTATTTTTGGTGTATTACACTTAAAATTACACAAAATGATTTTTTACAATGTTTTTAGGCGAGAATGTAGACGTATAGATCTGAAATATCTGCTGGGTTAATCAATAAATCACATACAATATTGCTCCGACGTTTTCGGAGATGTCTGCTCCCGCTGCATTAACAGCCAGGTCCCCTCGCCAGCTGGCCAGGAGCTCCAGGTTCGGTACACCGAGAGAGAACCTATGTCTCCCGGCAAATCGTTTTAAAAACTCCCGATAGTTTTCCCCTATGAGTGGAGATGAAACACAGATATTAAGCCAGGTAATAGCTGTAAAATTATTTGGTTCACTAAAGTATTTAATTTATTCCTGGGCAAATGGGTTTGACTGATTAAAGCTAAGCCTTGGTGCATTTCGTTTGTATGCGTCTCTCTTTTTCGTTTGCGTCTCTTTTTTGTTTGCTGCCTATCATGTGTGGTTGTATTCTTTTTCGTTTGCGTCTATTTTTGTGTTTGCTGCATTTAATTTGTGCACGTCTTTTTTTTTTTTTTTTTTGTTTGCATGTTTTCTCTGTTGCTGCGCATTTGCACTTGTCGGTCACCGTACAACTTTTCCGAAGATAAAATCTCAATGGAACTAGTTTTCTATCTAGTTTTGAGCATAGATTCTCTCCATTATGAAATGCCCATTTTCTGATTCAGAGACTGTGGTTAAAGTTCTGCTGTTAGAATCCACCCACCAAAAACAGAAACACCTACTGCAACTGAGACACCCACCTGGGTTGTGCAGAGCTCTTCTTTCTGCTGTCTGTAGGTTTCACCGCCTTCTTCTTGTCGGTTGGCAACAAACTGTTAGTAGAATTACCGCCACTTACTGGTATGGAGTGTGGTTCTTCTTCTTCTTCTGATTTTATTGGCGGGTGACATCTAACGTTAAGATGTATTATCGCCATCTACTATGCTGGAGTGTGGATCAGAGTATCTCCCTTTAATCTAAATTCTCATAAATAATCGTGTTTCCTTCAAAAAATTTATAACTGCTTTATTTATTTTATGTTTAGTTAATATCTTGTTTCATTTTAATGTCTCTATATCATATTTCATAATTTCTCGCCTTAGCTTCTCTCTACTTGCTGCGTACTTTTCACAATGAATTATTACATGTTCTACTGTTTCCATATCCCTACCGCACTCACAACTACCTGTTGGATGTTTCCCTATCAAATGTAATGTTTTATTTAATCCGGTATGTCCAATCCTCAATCTTGTCATTATCACTTGTTCTTTTCGGTTTTCTCCAATTATTTCCATATTTCCTACTTTCTTTTGTATATTAAATAAATGACGACCTTTAGTTCCTTCCTCCCACAATTGTTGCCATTCAGACTTAATTTTTCTCTTAATAACTGATTTTATTTCAGATTTACAATATGCTATTTCCATAATTTCCTTTTGTTTTAAAGACTCTTTAGCTAAATGGTCTGCTATGTCATTCCCTTCTATGTCCTTATGAGCAGGTACCCACATAAACCTAATCTTTATTCGAATTTGTGTTATTCTAAGTATTACTTCAAAAATTTCATATACTAAATCCATACGAGTTTCAGATGACCTATTTAAAATAGACATTAATGATGATAATGAATCTGAACATATAAGAACATTTTCAATTCTATTTTGTTCTATCCACTGTAAGGCCATCAGGATTGCTAACATTTCCACTGTATAAACAGATAAATAATCAGATGTTCTTTGCTTCTTAACTATACCTAGTTCAGGAATAACATAAGCAAATCCAGTTTTATTTGAAACTAAATCTTTTGATCCATCTGTATATATAACTGTAAATGATTTATACATATTCCTAATTCTGTTATTCACAAAATTTTCCCAATTATTATTTTTATTTATCTGCATTTCTTTATAAACTTCTAAATCTACATTCACACATGGAAATAGCCAATAAGGTGTATTTGAATATGGCACCGCAGCAGAGTATGTCTTTCCCTGTATACCTATTTCCTTAATGCATTTATCTGCTGCCCAGGCAAAACAGTCTATTTTAGCTTTTTCACTCTCCCAGCAAGGTTTCAGCGTTCTTACTGCTGTATTGTTTTCCTCCTTATG
>NW_015117581.1:0-16163 GCF_001443285.1 Poecilia latipinna
AAAAAAAAAAAAAAAAATCAAGTCAGAGGAGAGATGTGTATGAAAAAGAGGAACAGCTGTTGTGCAACATGAGGCCACACTGCCCTCCAGTGGTTTTTTAGTTGCCTCACCAGCAGAAGACACAGATGGGTTGTGAAACTCAGAAGGTGGAAACTGACTTTGTTGGTTTAATCAACGCAACATGAGGCCCACTGGTGCTCTGTGCAGATTTGAGAACCAAAATTACAGTAAAATATTCTTTTCAAGTTTGATAGGCATAGCTTCGTGGGTGGTATACTCAGTCAGAGGGGTGTATAAAGAAAACTTGAGAGTGCCACAGTGTGCAAAGACGGAGTGAACTAAAGAGAGCAGACAGGAAGGAGAAAGGGGAAGTGTAAAAGAGGTTGTTCTGACAATGATCTGAAACACTACACACAGTCCCACTGAAGTCTCACTGTCATTTAACTCCTCTAGCGGCAATAATGTAGATAAGCCGAGTCAAAACTGTTTTCTGAGTTAACAATTTTATTCATCAAGTGTCTTTAACTCAAAGTAAAATTTGCTTTTAAGCTTCAAGTAATGCAAGCTCTTTTATGATTTGTTTCACTTGGGACATTGTATTTTTAGAGCCAGAAGCCACCTATGTCATATGCAACCTCAAATGCCATCACCAGCCCATCAGTTTTATTTGACTGAGTGTTAACACAGCTCTTTTGAAGACATTCAACCCTGACTGCAAAGTACATGTCTGAGTAAAATTCAGAATCATTCAGGTTTGCTATAAATAGTGAGATAAAACTAGTAAAGCCAGGATTTAATCCAAATTCATCACTAAATTCTACTTTCAGTGATGACTGTAGTCTCAAAAGTTTTTCATTCTTAATCAAAGCACACATTTGCAAATGTGGTGTGTCACCTGATGCAACCATTCAACAGCTTTATTGACTGAATTGACTCTGCTATAGACAGAACCTGTGAAATACCTGGACTGTTGAAACATTTGCACATTAGAAACATGTCAAAGTCAAGACAATGGAGCTCAAAGAGGGAGATCCTTACCATGGACAACAAGAAAATCATGCAAAAAGTCACTTAACATTCCTAGAGACGCAATGAGAGGCGTGGATGGGACAGTGGCTGCTCAACCCGGAGTGGCAGAAATGGGAAGCCATCAATGACTGCCCCCAGATTCCAGAGAAAGCAAGTGGTCAGATACTCTTAACTGTGACACCAAAAGAAGATGTACAGCAAGACTTGGTGGCAGCAGCCACTGCAGTTTCAGAAATCAGCTCCAATTTGCTCTCAACTATATAAATAAGTCAAAGAGGGATTGTGATTCTGTTATGCGGTGTGATTAGTTTGAAACTTTTGAGACCTTTGTCTCCCTCCTCCAGACAAATGGAGGAATGGAGAACTTAAAAAAAAAACACCAGTCCTCTAGGAAGGCATGGTGATGCTGGGGATGCTTTGACGGCAATGGAAACTTCCCACATTGTGGAGGGTAAGGCTGGACGATATGGCTTAAAAGTAAAATCTCAGATTTCTTTACACCAGATCTGATTTTAGTTTTCTTTTTCTTCCTTTCTTTTCTTAAAGAAAATTACAAATGGCAGAAATATTTTCCAAAACTTGCTATCATTTTAATCATCTCTTATGGGAGTTGACCTAAATTCAAAGTCCAAATAAACACAAGATTTAAAATATGCTTTTTAAGCAAGATGATAGGCCCCGGGTGGGCTGACATCAGTCTGAACTACCAAACCCCAATGAGTGCACAGATAAAAAATTAAATCTTTATAAACAGCTAATATGATAAATAAAATCGATTTATTGCAAAGCCCCAGTGGAGTGGCAAGGTGGATTCATTCAAGAATTAGAAAATCCCAGAAGAAAGTATCGTGCTGTGTGTAAGGAACCCAAAGCCTTAACCAGACCACTGAACCAGGACAGTGATCTCAAACCATACCTCAGAGTTTTGAATTTTTTGCCTTCTAGTCAACTCTTTTTAAAACCCATGCTGGCAGCACACAAACTGGAGGCCTTTTCTCATCAAGGCTCAACACACCAGAGGCGATGTTACTCCCTCTTTACTCATTTCCTACAGCACATTAAATATCAGTACATCAGTAGTTTCTGTAATATTCAAAGGAGCCCATCTTGCACTAACACCATGCCACATTAAAAGGCTCTTAAATCCCCTTCCTTCCTCTTTCTAATGCTAGGTTGGCACTTCTGCAAGTCATTATCGACATCTTTTGACACCTAAATGGATTGAACAGCAGCCTTAGAAATGATTGATTTACTGTTTATCAACTGATAAACTTTGACTCATCTTTCTCCAAAACTCTGTTTTTGGAGAAGTAGAATTCATCTTCCTGAATTGTAAGATTTCGTGCATGAATTATGATCCGTTGTCAGGATTTTTTTTTATTTTCTTAAGGCATAAAAAAAGGTAGGAAACATTTTTTTTGTCAAAAAAAATATATATATATTTTTTAGGTGATCAATTGTATTTTTTTCCAAATACAAAGTCATTTAAAAATACATCAGTAGTATTGTTCTTTAGGGGCTATCTGATGTCACAATATGTTTTTTTACTTGCAGAGTCGTCTACAGTAGGAGGAGGGACCCGGTCAGTCGGCATGCTTTTTTGTCTGTAGGCCATATTGGATTTAACAAAAATAATTTCTTGCATTTGCAGCTGATGGCCAGTAGTTGATGGTGTATTTTATGATGCATTAGTGTCCACTTCAGTGGTCTGTGTGCATTTATAACATAAAAATCCACAAGAAGCACAAAATAATGTCTTTTAAATAGTTGTCCACTGTAATGACCTCTATGCATAAAAGGGTTAAAATCTTTACAAAAGCTTGATTTAACTGTTAATTTATTTGACCTTCTTATGAATGTGTTAGTTGATATCCAAACTCTGAAGAGGCTGACAAACACACATATGCAATACAAAACAATTCATTATGAGAAGTCTTCTTTCCTAACTTTAGCAGATAATCTTTTGCTGATCTTTTGCACAAATTTTAGAAGTGCATCATCTTTGTGCAGCATACCATATCCCCAACCAAATTATCTGCCAGTGACATTTCAAGTGCAAAAGTCACCAGGCAGCGCTAATTCTGACGTTGACTGAAAGTTTTAACCCACTTGCAAAGTGTGGGTGCACCTTGCAAAGACGGGAGGAAAAAAACTTAAGTGCATCAGGGTGTAGTGCGCATACACACACACACACACATACATGCATTGCTTGCAATCCATTTTTATCTCACCACCCTGTGGTCGCAGCTGTGACTGCAGAGAGGAACTAACAGCACATTTCAATAGGTACTCTCTGGCCTTCTTCTTTAGCTGTTTTATGGAAATGAAAAAAAATATATGGTTTAGAAATGAGAATGAAAAAAAGAAGAGGAAAAAGGATTGTTGACGACACAATGAAGCTTTAAGGGAGAGGAAGTTCGATTAAAAAATAAACACTTTGGTCAGCCGTGCAAGATGTTAGAACCTGAAGTTAAAAAAACCTAAATTGGGGAAGCTGTGACACAGTTTCTCATCTAAACCACACCTTCCTTCTCCACCCCTACATAAACAGCAGGAGCTCAGAATAGAAAACGGAGGCAACTTTTACTGTTAACACAAGCAATTGTGTTAATTCCTACTCTGCTGTTTCTGGAAACTAGTAAAACCCTACAGGGTGTTGTTAATTTCACTTTACCGGCTGACCATAAAGAAAGCTGACCTCAAGACTTTGACGCTGATCCCTTTAAAAGAACGCTTAATGCCACAAGAATTGCATGTAATCTGGAGGTTAGATCCTGGAATCTCCTCAGACAGAGTGACTGTTGAGTGGGAGGTACGGCATCAAGTTTCCTTTCACCTTGCAGCTGTGCAGGTTTCCCTCTGATGTGCATGAGTTTTTCAGCTTATGCATTTCACTGAGCTTATCCAACGGTAGTAAATGAAAAGTAAGATTAAACATGCTGAGGGAAAACAGATATTTAGCCAAAAAAAAGTTATTCATTCATTATTTTTTTTTAATAAATATAAAAATAAAACATTTTGCAGCTCGAGGTTAACATAGTGCATACTCAGAATCATGACATGTGATACCCACGTCTTTCATGTAGCCTTTGCTGTAGTTAAACTACCTTCATCTTGGCAACACAAAACACAACTCAAGGTGTTTGTTCAGTCTTAGTGCTGTGGGTCCACATGTACACAGGCTGAGCATTTTAAGCAGCATTTGGTCAAAACTGTGTCCTAGTTTGTTGGGTTAGAGAAGAGAGTAAATTAAAGTCGCATCACTCTTAAATCTTCTCTTCTGAGGGACGTTCCCGCCACACTTAGTCCTCTGACTCCTTGTTGTTTTGCTGTTGGGTATCTGAGGTTTGTTTTTGAGAGCTCCTTCAAATTAGAGAAGCAGATAAATGCTTTCATATAATCTGTTTTACCAGTTGATAACATTACCAATGTGAAGTCAAATTTTATATTCCTATTAAGACAAGAAGTTATTAGTACTTTTATTTTGTGTCTTTTAGACTTTACACGTCTTTATGTTAGTCTAAATCAATGTTTTGCTTTTGTTGTGATCATGTTGCTTCAGTCTTGTCTCTCAGCTGGCTTCTTCTTCTGTCCTCTTCTGGATTCATTTAAATAGTTTTAATACGACAATTTAAGGCTTTAAATTGTCGAACCCCGTCATACGTAGCTGAATGTTTTAACATGAACACGCCGCGCGGAGCACTTCAATCGGCAAGTCAGTTTCTCTTCGATGTCACGGCACAAAATTAAAAAATAAAGGTTGCTGAGGTTTTTCAGTAGCTGCCACAAATCTTGTCAACACCCTTGACGCAGACACAGCAGAGCAGACTACTGAGCCCTTTAGATTCAAGCACAGTTGGAGGCATAAATAGAGTTAAGTTTCTGTATTGTGATTTTCTGTTTTATTATATTCTGCTCATTTATTGCGCTTTATGTTATCTGCCTTGGCAATAAATCTTTTGGTGTCACATTTATTGCTTTTAAATGTGCTAAATAAGTAAAATAGTTATTAACAGTGATATGCTTCTCAGGCTGTAACAATTCATGATCAGACTTAAATCTAACAAGATAAAATAGGAAACATCAAGATGGTAAAATGTTGAAGGAATTGACTGATTAATTTATCTTACTTATGCAGTGTATTGGGCATAAACTATTTTAAGTATATAATAAAGTTAGAATCAGTTTTACTGGCCAAGTTTGTGCACACATACAAAAATGACTTCCACTTTTGCTGCTGTGTGCAAAAAGGATTTTTTCTGTGACTCAAACAATGTTATGTCAATAATGGCTTTTTAAAGAGAAAAAAACCTGTTACTCAATGTTTGTTACTGATGAACTCAAACTAAAAAACATTATAATAAAAAGACAAACACTTAACAATTAAGACTACTTAAGTCAGAAAAGTAGCATTTTAATTGTTTACCTTGGATTTTTTGCATATTTTATTATATTAAAGGAGATTAACAAGACGGAAGACATGGAACAAGAGAAGATTTTGAAGCCGCTAACAAAGATGATCAGTTACCTTTTGCTTTGAGGCTGCTAAGCTAACCAGGTCAGCTTTAGCACTCAGCATTTTGGGCGTTCAGAGGGTCGGTCTTGCAGAGCTTTGCTTCAAAATTGACAGCATATGATAAAAACAAATAATTAATGCAACCACAGCCCACAAGAACTGTTCAGGCCTTGTTCTTTGGCCAGGTCTGCCATCGTTGATGGACAAAAGATTAGAGTCTGCAGAGGCTTCTGGGAGAGCAGTCATTGTTCAGCGAGTCAAACGGAGGTTTTGACTTAACCACAGCAACAGCTAGACTGATTTAGAAAAATGTATTAATATGTCAAACTGGTACCCACTGAACAGCATTATGCAGCATGGGTTGCAACACATTTCATGCAGTGCAAAGTGTCTAGATTATTACTGTAGTTCTAGAATGTCAGAAAAATAGTTTTGACCAGCTAATAATAGCTGTTATGGCTCCTAAAGAGCCATTAACGTTTTTGTTCAATGTGACACTGTTCTTTAGAGTATTGTGCATTGTTTATTCAGTTTAATTTCGAAAATCTGGAAACCAGAAGTCACAGAGTTAGTACTTCCTGGTTAGTGATGGATTATTTGCAACTTTTCTTTATGCGTAACACAGGCTGTATATTTGTAAAAATGTTTGACACGCAGCAACATACATCTAGTGTGTAAAACTACTTTTATTGGAAGAAATAATTTGTGTTATGTAAAATGGAGAGGTTTGAATTGTCTCCAAAAGCTTCTGGATGAGAGCAGATCTGTGTGGTGTGTTGAAGTTTGGAGTTTTCACCAGAGCATCCAAAAGCCAGAAGTCGGTTGACCACTGTGAGTCAGCATTATTTGAGCTGGGTACACTCTGTGACTTTGAGGTGTTGGAGAAAGTACCTGCAGTGGATCAGCTAATAGAGAAAAGGTCATCTAACCAAAGCCGGAGGTTTGCCAACTGAACTCCATCACTGCACACGTCGTCATAGACTGGAAAGCTTGTTTGGTGCTGGGGCCTTCCCAGTATTGCCACAACGGATAACGAGGACCAGTTCACCTCAGCGAAGTTCAGAGTTCCTCACACTACAGTCCAACTTCACTGTTTGCTCTTTGAAGGTGGCTTTATTGCATAAATGTATGAAGATGCATAAAGTATTATATTTATTAAGTGTTTTGGGATACCACTCTCGCTGTGCATTGCCCAGCATCAAACAACACTTTTGACTTTTTAACCTTTTCCCTCTTCCTCACCATAGCAACTTTAATTTCAGAAGAAAGATCAGATCTGTGTTTATGCAGCAGCCTGCTGACACTATCCACGAACTGAGTCATCTCTGAGACCACGTGAATCCCGTTTTGGATTTTTGATTACTTTGTAAAAAGATGAAGAGAAACTCAACAGGACTACTGAACAATTTGTCAGTGTGTGGTGTGATTTAGGGATTTTTTTTTTATATGCTAGCTATGTGTTTGAATGATGAGGAAGTCTTGTTTCACTGAAATCTATTTCTGTATTAAAACTTCCACAGAGTTATGATGCATTATTGTAGGATGGAGTTGTGGATGGAAGGACTTGATCTCATACACTTTTCATTTTATGTGCTTAAGTTAAAGCAAGAAATTCTTCCTCTTAAACATAATGTAAGTGGAAATGAGAACATTCAGTTCACAGAATGTCACGGGATGATGACCACTTTCTCTGGTTCTTAGTAGCATTTCTGCTCACATTAGGACAATATTTAAACCAGAACAAGCCCACTCTGTTGGTGTTAACATATTTTACAATTGGCAAACTAAGATAACTGTAAAATATGTTAACACCGACACATATTGCAGCCATGGCTATTTTTGTTGTATAGCACATTTACCGCAGCTAGACAATTCAGAGTATGTTACATGATTAGATTGACAATACAACAAAAAATCAAAAATATCACATTGCAGTGGCAAAGTAAGGAAAAATAACACCAAGTTGAAAAACAGACGACACTTTATGATGTTCCAGTTGTAATTCACTGAAGGCAGCTCTGAGCAAAAGGATTTTTAGTCTTGATTTAAAGGAACTTATTTTTTCAGCATTTTCTTTTTCAGTTTTCTGGAAGTTGGTTCCAGATTAGTGGAGCATAAAAACTGAATGCTGTATCTCCGTGTTTGATTCTGATTTGCTTGATTGTTCTGTGATGTTTACTTTACATGATTTTGTTACGGAACAAAGTTTTATAATAAATAAAACTGTTTGATTATAAAAGTCAGGTAAATGTCTTAGTGCGACGCAGAAAATGTCACACAAAAAAAACCTTTCAGTACGTCTTTATTCAGTCGCCCATTTTTATAGCTTTAGACCTGCAACATGTGTATGAAAAAATCCTACATGATTAAACTTTCAAAATTACAATTGATTGATCCGAAAGCTGTCATGCTTTTGTAAGAAGCCAAAATGCCACATATGTGCATTTTCCTGTTTTATGTTGGTCATATCACGATCACAACTAACTTCCTTTTTTACATTCAAAATGAACTATTTCACATTTAAATGCTTACCAGAAATGTGTGTTAATATTTAATTAAACAACAAAGTAATGTAGTCTCATATTCTAGCATTAAAAAAATATACATGAGGAATTAATGAAACCTCTCACTCTCTCTAAGAGAAAGGACGATAAAAGAAGACTAATCCTTTCCTGTTTTATGTCAGAATCACCAAAACTGTTTCTATTTGCTAAGCTTTCTTCAAAGTTGGATGGTGGAGCATCTTTAGATATATTTGAAGGTAACATCTTCCAGCTTCCTTGGATGAAATTAATATTAAGGAAAATTAAAACAAATCAGCCAAGGTAAAAGAGAGAAACCCTCCACAGCTTTGATTCTTTACTGTGTACAGTTTCCAGATGCCTGAAGTGCTACATTTATTCTGTTAATTTACTGCAAACAAATATTAACATCATGGGAATGTCCAGCAAGCAGATCTTTTTGGAAGTGGACAGAGATGTGAAATATGGGTATCAAGGCCACTGTGGTGTATGTTAGTGGTCGTCTTCTTTATGTCTGGATGGAAGGTTTTGTAAACAAGACTTCAGGTAAACAGCAAAAAAAATATTTCAACCTGCACCCCATATCAGAACAACCGAATCATGAGCAAATTTTGGCCCAATCGTGGAAATTCCTGTTGATATTTAGACACAATCTCTATTGAACAACACATATATGGCACCATTTTAGGCATTTCCCAACCTATAGGTCTGACAGGTTTTGTTTCATAGGCACACTTTCCATATCAAGTCCTCTTCAGCTCCTGGTTTCAACCACATTGTGCTGGGATCCAAACCTTTCCTTAACTGATTAGTCCCAGTGTCAGACCATAGAGTGCCATCACATCTGTGGAGTCAAAGGGTGGCAGTGGGGCTTGTTTACTGCAGGAGGGACTTTTGCACTTACAAAATAAATGACATAATGAGGAAAGAACATTATGTAGAAACAATTATGCAAGCTCTGAAAGAAAAACTAAGTATTGGGTCTAAATGGGTACAAATAGTTCTAAGTGGACGATGAGATGTCAGTAAATTTGTTATAGTCAGTGTTTTGAAGAAATTGTGGGGATTTGTGCAAAAGATTTGACTCAGGTCAGAAATTTTAAAGGCAATTCTATACAAAAAGTGTGTAAACATCTGACTGAGCAACATAATGTTCTCATTCTTGAGGCATTTAATCATGCAGGAAAGGCAGAGTATGTAAATATATGGTTTCAACTTACTGAACATATATGTCTGTTTGTAGGGTAACTCTTACATTATCAAGAAATATAAATATTAGCCCTGGAGGATGTTGCAAACCAAGCTGACTGTACAGAGATAGGATTTCATCATACAGTGACATGTTTGCATTGTGTCCACTGAGACACATTTTAACCAAAGGTGCAACAACACAGCTGTGGTTTTAACATTTATTTAAACTTGAGTTGTAATAATCAGGACGTACTGCTGGGCCGATGCTCTAATATTGAGAATAAGTCGGTGAGGCTGATCTGTGGTAAAATATTTAGCATTCTGAAAAGAAGCAATTAACAGCAATGGGAGTCTTGTGACTTCTCAGAATCAACTTGTTAAACTAGAAAGCTGTGAATAGCTTCTTTTTGGTTGCTTAAACATGATGCTGCTTGCTTAAGAGCCACTTCCTGAATACAAGAGGCTGAAGTCTCAGAAGTGGAAATAGCCAAATATCATGTGCTTCAGAGATCTCAGAGGAAATCCATATTTAGACCTTCATACTAAAAATGTGATTTTTCTCTGGCACAAACGAGGTTTCTCTCTGTTCACTTTGACCTGAGAGTAATTTACACCGAATTGTAGCTGTAAAAGAAAGTTTCTTCTTTAATATAAATAAAAAGAATATTAGATGTTTGACAGGATATGGTGTGGATTCATATCATCCTGCCACCATGCAGAGCCTGGTGTAAACCCACAGCAGGATCAAGTAAAACTCTGTCAGCTCAGCTCCAATTATCTAAGCTCTAAAAAGGAGTCCCGTGTATTATTGCATTAAAAACGTATGAAAAGCCGCATTTCATCTGGATTCACGACAGCTCACCACCCGGTGTGAGAGCCTCGCTCCCCGGAGAGTTTTTACTCCTCTTCTTCCCCTTTTATCCCCCATTTTCTTGTGTATGTAAACAGAAGTAAAGCATTTTAAGCTTCGGGGCAAAGCGTGATGATCAAACAGCTTGCACAATCAATGACTTTGAAGAGATCTGAAAGCGCTCATAAATGTAGCTATTTCACACAAAATGAGCAGCAGAAATGAAGATATTCCCTCCTGCAGCCAGTGGCCACGTGTTTTCTTTTTTCGTCTGTATCTTTGGAAGAAGAGCGGGAAATCAAAACATGGAGGAAAGTGTGCAAGCGGAAGGGCCGCAGCTTGCACGGCACGATGTCGTTGCATGAGCGAGCATCGATGGGCCTGTTAGCTGCTCTGTGAGGAGGAGTCAGTGAGAAGACACAAAAGGTCCTCTGAGAAGTTTCACTACTTCAGGCCCTTTTATTTAAAGGAGCGTCTGACAAAAACCCAAAGTCGTCAATGTGTGCAGGATTCTCTTCTAATTCTCTATCTGCCATTTTACAGAAAACCACCAAATGTTAGCTTCAAGATATGCAAATTAGTAGCTGTTCCGTGAACATGTGTTTTATTTTTTTTTCTGTAAGTTGAAGTGTTTTCACACTTAAGCAAACGCAAGCGAAGATCAGACAAGAGATGGCTTCCTGTTCTTGGTGGTGTAGCTGAAATGAAACTTCCTGCCTCTGAGAGCCAAGGTGAAGGCAGGCTCTCAGTTCGCTGTGTGACATCACTCCCGTTTGCTTCACTTGAAACCAGAAGCAAGGTTTAGGGTTTGGGGAACAAGTCCAGGAAACTGCGTCTTCTGATAAGACAGATAAAGCGAATGTAGTTTGAAACAGATCAGCGTTTAGGGGGTTTATATTAGAAATAGAGGTTAGGTTTGGCGTCCGATTTGTTCTTCGTCCTCTTTTGGACCCGACTCGGCTTGAATCGTGGGTGACCACACACACCCTTACGCCCCGGACATGGCGGGTCTCCGAGGTCTGATGATCTTGCTGGTCCTGATGGTTGGTTTGGCTCACTGTAAGTACTCCAAAAAAATATAATAAAAGTGAAGCTTTCTTTATGAGCTGGTTGTAAGGAGGGAAGTGATGCATTCAGTGTCTTCTTGTGTCTTTCTACTGACAGTTTGTCTAAAAATGGGTTTAATTTAAAAAATAAAAAAAAACGTTGATGCGATGATGTCTAACCTCCTAAGTTAAGTTTCTGAACTTGCAGCAGATTGTTGTTTGGTGTTTATGGTAAAAGGTGAATTATTTTTTGGGAGTGAGACATGAATCTGTCATCAGCTTTTCTTTCAAAAGAAGTGGAAAACATCAGCGAACAAAATGTAATCATTTAAACTGAGGGCAGAGATGACAAGCTACAGTATATCAAACCTTTGAGTTGCTTCTCTGCTTTTGTGCTGCTTCACCTCTCTTAAACTTTTCCAAACCCCGCGAACGGCAGACAGTAGAGCCGCACATCTGTGAGATGTGAGGAGCTGAAAAGTGACAGGTTTTATCAGCCGCCTTTGGCAAAAGAATAAACACTGATGTTCAATCAAAGGCTGCAGTTAATAAGACGATGCTGCTTAAAACACGCCGTAAAAGCGAAGGGAATTTTTGCAATCATGTTTCTGTTCTGCTTTGACATTGTGCATGTGTGTGATGGTGTGATCCTGCACTGTACGTGTGTGCGTGTGTGTGTGTGTGTGTGTGTGGGGGGAGAGGGTAAGCATGTCTATCAAAGACGGTAGATTTTTTTTTCTTATGGGGTGTGTCCCTGCGAGCTCTTCACTTCAACCTTTGTCATTGTCGGTGTTGGATTAAGATAAACATCTGTGTGTGTGTGTGTTTGTGTGTGTGTGTGTTTGCGTGTGCGTGCGTGGATGCATGCAGAAGGTGTGCAGGCTCACCTCATTGCCTGCAGCAGCACTCACAGTTCTGCTACCGTTCAACACATCAAACATCTTTTTTCCTATTTTAGGGAGACGTCTGTGCGCACGAGCTGAAATAAATGCTTCTTTTTTTGTTTCGCTCTCTTGTCTTTTTCTGCAGCCAGGGTCAGAGTTTGTCACTTGTTTTTTTTCTGCAAGCTGTACAGTATTTTCAGCAAGGCTGTGTTAGGTGTGTCTTTATGGAGCACCACCACAACAGACGTCTTTTATTTACGTAAATATTCCATTTTCTTGTTTTGTAACTATTTAGTAAGTTAAAGTAGTGACAGCTGTTCTAAAGTAGGAATAAAAAGTTTTCAGTTAACATTTAGTTTAGTTTTTTCTACTTTAGCCAAAGTTGGAACCTGAAATACTCCTAAATATAAATTCTGCTAAAAACCACCTTGTTCAGCCATTTTTCTACTTTCACTTGATCATTTTTTAAGGTTTTCCAACATTTTAATGAAGAGAGAAAAGGCCTTTCGTTTCCTTAAAGCTACCCGGCATATGAGCGCGTCTTGACATGCATTTTGCAGTAGCTGCAGCGGGACGGAGCTGTGACCACTTCCTTGTTCCATTCTGGGCTGCCTTGACTTCCTGGCAGGGCCGGGCCGGGCCGAGTCGAGCGCTGCGAGCTTTAGTTTTCGTGACAAAGAAATAGGAACTGTCTGAAAATGAAGAAGTGAGGTCAGAACTGTTGAACATAATTAAAGGTCTTTTCTGCAAGGAGACAAAAAGGCGTAACAAGAAAAAATAAATGCACACACAGACGGACAGTAACCAGAGTTACAAAAACATTTAATTCAGGTTTTTGCAGAATGTCAAACGATTAAATGAAATCCAGACGTTTGGTCATTTAGCTTCTGTTACTTCAGACACTTCCACACTCTGACTTTGTTCTTCTTTTGTTTTCTTCATCTTCTAAATCTCACTTAAAACGAAAGTGTGGAAATCACACATTGTTTCACACTTTGCCCTACGGACAGTGGAACAGAGAGTACTCCAAGGGACGACAGAAACTTCGAGTTACGCTCTTGAAAACAGCTGAAATTAGTTGATCCTAAAGAAAATCAGGAAAGTAATGTTGAAGGGACCAAGTTTTGATTATTCTTTATATTTTCATAATGTTAGGCTTTACTGTACTGTCTTTATTGTAGCTTCCACCTTGCCTTTACTTTGTACACATTTGGGCCTTTATGTGAGCTGATAATGATGGAGAGACGCGTTACATTTAGAGAGAAAAAATATTTTACAATAACAACAAAATAAACAAACTATCCAAATTCTCTTAAACAACATTGAACAGTTAAACTAAAGTAAAGGTACAAACGTAATTTTGTTAGAGATGTAAAGATAAATGTGTAAATATTCAAAACTTACTCCATTATTAACACATTATTGGTATTTATGTTGCTTTTACTTTAGCTTGGAAGTGTATTATACATAAAGTATGAGTTATCAGACAATAAGGTGAAAGATTGGAACAAATAATCTGGTAATGAATAATTTATGAACACAAACTGTAAGTTTTTGTCATTTTTTTCTAGATTTGTTAAAAGTAGTAAAATGGCCAAAAAGCATTACATTTTGGAATAAATTATATAAACTTTACATTTTTGGCTGCTCAAAAGATGATAATAATCCAGAATTATATCACTCGTTTCTTCTGTAAACGAGTGATATAAACATTTGTCAGTGTAAGGGAGGTGATGAATTCAGACTCAATCAGGGAATCTTCAGTTGGTAAATTTTAGGTTACGATAATTTACAGTCATAAAATTGGCTGTAAAGTGTTTTTGCAAATGCTGAATCTAAATTTAAGCTTGTAAATTAGAAATAATGGATTTTCAAAATATCAATAACCCACCGTTCCCACTTCCTTATCAGTTCCTCACAAACATTTTAAATTTAAAAATGTGGGTTTAAATTTGACCAACACATTTCTTCTCACTGAAAGAGTAATTAGCATATTGGATTTGTAGAGGGAAAAATATTAGGGTGATGGTCGTGAGGCCTTCCAGCGTAAAAACTCATCTCCAACAATAAATGATCAAAACAGTGAAAACATCTAAAAACCCAGTCAGTAATTATGAGGAGGGTTTTATTGCTGTATTGCCAATGAATAAAATATTTCCCATTAACTATTGAGAAGGGTATAAATATAAATAAATATAATTTTAAAATGAAACGTCAATAAATACAAATAAGTAATGTTTCTTCAAATTGACACTGCTCTTAAGTTGTTTTTGTCCAGTCAGAATCAAAAATGTTAGTTGAATGACAGACTTTCAAATCAAAGTCTGTCGGGGTTATTAATAATTTTGTGTTTAACTGTAAATAAGGAGCAGGACAGAATATGAAATTATGTTTTTGCTTTGTTTTACTTTGTGCTGTGGTGATTCCTGATTCCTTTTAGTGAATGAATTTAATTAATACTTTCAATCTTATTAATTTAAATCTCTGCTAATGGATTTTGTCATATTTTCTGTTTCTAAAACAATAATTTGTTAGTTATTTTAATAAAGCATGTATTATTCGGTTTGTTTTTAAGCCAAATTTAAATTTCTAGATATTTATTGTTTATTTATCAAAGGTAATAATGAGGGAAATGAGAGTCTCTAATAAACAGAATGGTATAGAGTAATGAAAGTATTTTACAACCTTTGTGTTTTGGGCCACAGAAATGTAGAAGCTAATCTATACTTTTCATACATTTCATTGAGTTTTGTGCTGTTTACCTGTAGAATAATCTAAAGGATCAGGGAAGTAAAAAGTTATGTTGTATAATTCCCACAAACCTAAAAGTCTATTTTATGTTAACCAATTTTTATCGTTTTTATTTTATTCTTTACATAATCCAACACAGATTATAGGAAATGAGTTATAATCCAGTCATTTTAGATTAATGTCTCACTTGTTTTAAAAACTAATCAGAGAACTGTTCAAAGGCTGCATAACCCTCGGTTAGTCATTAACTGAAATTAACTATGAGATTAGATCCGTATTTGTTTCTGCTAAATATTCAGCATTTTTCCTCTAACTGTTTTAAATAATTAAGTTTTTGAATGTGAAACAAAGGCACAGATCGACCTCTTCCCTCAGTAACTGAATCATTTCTCACCGGTGCTCTAATAACTGACACAGTGAGTCTGAACGAGGCGGTGAAATGTCACTGCAGAGAGCGTGCATCTCTGCTCAGAGCTGTGAAACAACAACGCACCAAACCACATCCTGACTCTCTTTGTCTCACAGACCCTGATCACATTGTTCATCTTCTGTCAGGAGGAAAACTGAAGCACTTTGGGATGCTTAAAACAGACGTTAAAATATTAGTACAAGTTATTATTCTTTTTAAATTGTGCTTAAATGAGCATTTAAAAAATAATAAACACATAAACCTCAACAAGAGCTAAAAACAGGGACCCAACATACATCATACAAAGTATTAAAATTAAAATTTTATTCAAACTTTTTGTGTTTTGTTTAGTTTTTATTCATGAGTGGTGGTTTGGACAGCAGTATAGTAAGTACTGAGTATCTACATGCTAGTGCAAAGCAGGAAGTGGTGGTTTGCTTACTGAAATAGCAAGTGTGGTTCTGTCATGTTGCCAGGGCAACCAGGTTTGACAGAGCTGCCTCATCCAGATAAGTCGGCCATCTTCCTCTTTCAGGCTGATAATGCTTTCACGTTGTTTTTAACAAAAATAAAATGATCCTCAAAGAAAGAAATATAAAATAAAAACTTCTGTTTGTTTAAAAAAGTGTTTGTTTAGTGTGATGGTGTGTATGATTTCTTTACATAAGGTAATTTTCTTTTCTTTTTATATTTTCAGGTCAAGAGAAAAACACGAGTAAGTAGTGATTCATATTTAGCCAAAATAAAATTTTGGTTAAATATGTATTTATTCATTAAATGCAAATGCTTAGTTCCTAAAAGCCACCAGCTTTGCTTCATGTTGCCCAAACCTTTAAAGCTGCTCAGTCTTCCTACATTGTCTTCATATACAACCACCAGACTCAGAGACAGCGGCGGTTCTAGACCAAACTTACCAGGGGGCCCAGTGTTTTCTCCTGGGGTGAGGAACAAAAGAACAACAACAA
>NW_015117582.1:0-16157 GCF_001443285.1 Poecilia latipinna
AAAAAAAAAAAAAAAAATCAAGTCAGAGGAGAGATGTGTATGAAAAAGAGGAACAGCTGTTGTGCAACATGAGGCCACACTGCCCTCCAGTGGTTTTTTAGTTGCCTCACCAGCAGAAGACACAGATGGGTTGTGAAACTCAGAAGGTGGAAACTGACTTTGTTGGTTTAATCAACGCAACATGAGGCCCACTGGTGCTCTGTGCAGATTTGAGAACCAAAATTACAGTAAAATATTCTTTTCAAGTTTGATAGGCATAGCTTCGTGGGTGGTATACTCAGTCAGAGGGGTGTATAAAGAAAACTTGAGAGTGCCACAGTGTGCAAAGACGGAGTGAACTAAAGAGAGCAGACAGGAAGGAGAAAGGGGAAGTGTAAAAGAGGTTGTTCTGACAATGATCTGAAACACTACACACAGTCCCACTGAAGTCTCACTGTCATTTAACTCCTCTAGCGGCAATAATGTAGATAAGCCGAGTCAAAACTGTTTTCTGAGTTAACAATTTTATTCATCAAGTGTCTTTAACTCAAAGTAAAATTTGCTTTTAAGCTTCAAGTAATGCAAGCTCTTTTATGATTTGTTTCACTTGGGACATTGTATTTTTAGAGCCAGAAGCCACCTATGTCATATGCAACCTCAAATGCCATCACCAGCCCATCAGTTTTATTTGACTGAGTGTTAACACAGCTCTTTTGAAGACATTCAACCCTGACTGCAAAGTACATGTCTGAGTAAAATTCAGAATCATTCAGGTTTGCTATAAATAGTGAGATAAAACTAGTAAAGCCAGGATTTAATCCAAATTCATCACTAAATTCTACTTTCAGTGATGACTGTAGTCTCAAAAGTTTTTCATTCTTAATCAAAGCACACAT
This sequence comes from Poecilia latipinna, assembly GCF_001443285.1. Classification (NCBI taxonomy): domain Eukaryota; kingdom Metazoa; phylum Chordata; class Actinopteri; order Cyprinodontiformes; family Poeciliidae; genus Poecilia; species Poecilia latipinna. The sequence continues at coordinate 876 of NW_015117582.1, forward strand.
TTGCAAATGTGGTGTGTCACCTGATGCAACCATTCAACAGCTTTATTGACTGAATTGACTCTGCTATAGACAGAACCTGTGAAATACCTGGACTGTTGAAACATTTGCACATTAGAAACATGTCAAAGTCAAGACAATGGAGCTCAAAGAGGGAGATCCTTACCATGGACAACAAGAAAATCATGCAAAAAGTCACTTAACATTCCTAGAGACGCAATGAGAGGCGTGGATGGGACAGTGGCTGCTCAACCCGGAGTGGCAGAAATGGGAAGCCATCAATGACTGCCCCCAGATTCCAGAGAAAGCAAGTGGTCAGATACTCTTAACTGTGACACCAAAAGAAGATGTACAGCAAGACTTGGTGGCAGCAGCCACTGCAGTTTCAGAAATCAGCTCCAATTTGCTCTCAACTATATAAATAAGTCAAAGAGGGATTGTGATTCTGTTATGCGGTGTGATTAGTTTGAAACTTTTGAGACCTTTGTCTCCCTCCTCCAGACAAATGGAGGAATGGAGAACTTAAAAAAAAAACACCAGTCCTCTAGGAAGGCATGGTGATGCTGGGGATGCTTTGACGGCAATGGAAACTTCCCACATTGTGGAGGGTAAGGCTGGACGATATGGCTTAAAAGTAAAATCTCAGATTTCTTTACACCAGATCTGATTTTAGTTTTCTTTTTCTTCCTTTCTTTTCTTAAAGAAAATTACAAATGGCAGAAATATTTTCCAAAACTTGCTATCATTTTAATCATCTCTTATGGGAGTTGACCTAAATTCAAAGTCCAAATAAACACAAGATTTAAAATATGCTTTTTAAGCAAGATGATAGGCCCCGGGTGGGCTGACATCAGTCTGAACTACCAAACCCCAATGAGTGCACAGATAAAAAATTAAATCTTTATAAACAGCTAATATGATAAATAAAATCGATTTATTGCAAAGCCCCAGTGGAGTGGCAAGGTGGATTCATTCAAGAATTAGAAAATCCCAGAAGAAAGTATCGTGCTGTGTGTAAGGAACCCAAAGCCTTAACCAGACCACTGAACCAGGACAGTGATCTCAAACCATACCTCAGAGTTTTGAATTTTTTGCCTTCTAGTCAACTCTTTTTAAAACCCATGCTGGCAGCACACAAACTGGAGGCCTTTTCTCATCAAGGCTCAACACACCAGAGGCGATGTTACTCCCTCTTTACTCATTTCCTACAGCACATTAAATATCAGTACATCAGTAGTTTCTGTAATATTCAAAGGAGCCCATCTTGCACTAACACCATGCCACATTAAAAGGCTCTTAAATCCCCTTCCTTCCTCTTTCTAATGCTAGGTTGGCACTTCTGCAAGTCATTATCGACATCTTTTGACACCTAAATGGATTGAACAGCAGCCTTAGAAATGATTGATTTACTGTTTATCAACTGATAAACTTTGACTCATCTTTCTCCAAAACTCTGTTTTTGGAGAAGTAGAATTCATCTTCCTGAATTGTAAGATTTCGTGCATGAATTATGATCCGTTGTCAGGATTTTTTTTTATTTTCTTAAGGCATAAAAAAAGGTAGGAAACATTTTTTTTGTCAAAAAAAATATATATATATTTTTTAGGTGATCAATTGTATTTTTTTCCAAATACAAAGTCATTTAAAAATACATCAGTAGTATTGTTCTTTAGGGGCTATCTGATGTCACAATATGTTTTTTTACTTGCAGAGTCGTCTACAGTAGGAGGAGGGACCCGGTCAGTCGGCATGCTTTTTTGTCTGTAGGCCATATTGGATTTAACAAAAATAATTTCTTGCATTTGCAGCTGATGGCCAGTAGTTGATGGTGTATTTTATGATGCATTAGTGTCCACTTCAGTGGTCTGTGTGCATTTATAACATAAAAATCCACAAGAAGCACAAAATAATGTCTTTTAAATAGTTGTCCACTGTAATGACCTCTATGCATAAAAGGGTTAAAATCTTTACAAAAGCTTGATTTAACTGTTAATTTATTTGACCTTCTTATGAATGTGTTAGTTGATATCCAAACTCTGAAGAGGCTGACAAACACACATATGCAATACAAAACAATTCATTATGAGAAGTCTTCTTTCCTAACTTTAGCAGATAATCTTTTGCTGATCTTTTGCACAAATTTTAGAAGTGCATCATCTTTGTGCAGCATACCATATCCCCAACCAAATTATCTGCCAGTGACATTTCAAGTGCAAAAGTCACCAGGCAGCGCTAATTCTGACGTTGACTGAAAGTTTTAACCCACTTGCAAAGTGTGGGTGCACCTTGCAAAGACGGGAGGAAAAAAACTTAAGTGCATCAGGGTGTAGTGCGCATACACACACACACACACATACATGCATTGCTTGCAATCCATTTTTATCTCACCACCCTGTGGTCGCAGCTGTGACTGCAGAGAGGAACTAACAGCACATTTCAATAGGTACTCTCTGGCCTTCTTCTTTAGCTGTTTTATGGAAATGAAAAAAAATATATGGTTTAGAAATGAGAATGAAAAAAAGAAGAGGAAAAAGGATTGTTGACGACACAATGAAGCTTTAAGGGAGAGGAAGTTCGATTAAAAAATAAACACTTTGGTCAGCCGTGCAAGATGTTAGAACCTGAAGTTAAAAAAACCTAAATTGGGGAAGCTGTGACACAGTTTCTCATCTAAACCACACCTTCCTTCTCCACCCCTACATAAACAGCAGGAGCTCAGAATAGAAAACGGAGGCAACTTTTACTGTTAACACAAGCAATTGTGTTAATTCCTACTCTGCTGTTTCTGGAAACTAGTAAAACCCTACAGGGTGTTGTTAATTTCACTTTACCGGCTGACCATAAAGAAAGCTGACCTCAAGACTTTGACGCTGATCCCTTTAAAAGAACGCTTAATGCCACAAGAATTGCATGTAATCTGGAGGTTAGATCCTGGAATCTCCTCAGACAGAGTGACTGTTGAGTGGGAGGTACGGCATCAAGTTTCCTTTCACCTTGCAGCTGTGCAGGTTTCCCTCTGATGTGCATGAGTTTTTCAGCTTATGCATTTCACTGAGCTTATCCAACGGTAGTAAATGAAAAGTAAGATTAAACATGCTGAGGGAAAACAGATATTTAGCCAAAAAAAAGTTATTCATTCATTATTTTTTTTTAATAAATATAAAAATAAAACATTTTGCAGCTCGAGGTTAACATAGTGCATACTCAGAATCATGACATGTGATACCCACGTCTTTCATGTAGCCTTTGCTGTAGTTAAACTACCTTCATCTTGGCAACACAAAACACAACTCAAGGTGTTTGTTCAGTCTTAGTGCTGTGGGTCCACATGTACACAGGCTGAGCATTTTAAGCAGCATTTGGTCAAAACTGTGTCCTAGTTTGTTGGGTTAGAGAAGAGAGTAAATTAAAGTCGCATCACTCTTAAATCTTCTCTTCTGAGGGACGTTCCCGCCACACTTAGTCCTCTGACTCCTTGTTGTTTTGCTGTTGGGTATCTGAGGTTTGTTTTTGAGAGCTCCTTCAAATTAGAGAAGCAGATAAATGCTTTCATATAATCTGTTTTACCAGTTGATAACATTACCAATGTGAAGTCAAATTTTATATTCCTATTAAGACAAGAAGTTATTAGTACTTTTATTTTGTGTCTTTTAGACTTTACACGTCTTTATGTTAGTCTAAATCAATGTTTTGCTTTTGTTGTGATCATGTTGCTTCAGTCTTGTCTCTCAGCTGGCTTCTTCTTCTGTCCTCTTCTGGATTCATTTAAATAGTTTTAATACGACAATTTAAGGCTTTAAATTGTCGAACCCCGTCATACGTAGCTGAATGTTTTAACATGAACACGCCGCGCGGAGCACTTCAATCGGCAAGTCAGTTTCTCTTCGATGTCACGGCACAAAATTAAAAAATAAAGGTTGCTGAGGTTTTTCAGTAGCTGCCACAAATCTTGTCAACACCCTTGACGCAGACACAGCAGAGCAGACTACTGAGCCCTTTAGATTCAAGCACAGTTGGAGGCATAAATAGAGTTAAGTTTCTGTATTGTGATTTTCTGTTTTATTATATTCTGCTCATTTATTGCGCTTTATGTTATCTGCCTTGGCAATAAATCTTTTGGTGTCACATTTATTGCTTTTAAATGTGCTAAATAAGTAAAATAGTTATTAACAGTGATATGCTTCTCAGGCTGTAACAATTCATGATCAGACTTAAATCTAACAAGATAAAATAGGAAACATCAAGATGGTAAAATGTTGAAGGAATTGACTGATTAATTTATCTTACTTATGCAGTGTATTGGGCATAAACTATTTTAAGTATATAATAAAGTTAGAATCAGTTTTACTGGCCAAGTTTGTGCACACATACAAAAATGACTTCCACTTTTGCTGCTGTGTGCAAAAAGGATTTTTTCTGTGACTCAAACAATGTTATGTCAATAATGGCTTTTTAAAGAGAAAAAAACCTGTTACTCAATGTTTGTTACTGATGAACTCAAACTAAAAAACATTATAATAAAAAGACAAACACTTAACAATTAAGACTACTTAAGTCAGAAAAGTAGCATTTTAATTGTTTACCTTGGATTTTTTGCATATTTTATTATATTAAAGGAGATTAACAAGACGGAAGACATGGAACAAGAGAAGATTTTGAAGCCGCTAACAAAGATGATCAGTTACCTTTTGCTTTGAGGCTGCTAAGCTAACCAGGTCAGCTTTAGCACTCAGCATTTTGGGCGTTCAGAGGGTCGGTCTTGCAGAGCTTTGCTTCAAAATTGACAGCATATGATAAAAACAAATAATTAATGCAACCACAGCCCACAAGAACTGTTCAGGCCTTGTTCTTTGGCCAGGTCTGCCATCGTTGATGGACAAAAGATTAGAGTCTGCAGAGGCTTCTGGGAGAGCAGTCATTGTTCAGCGAGTCAAACGGAGGTTTTGACTTAACCACAGCAACAGCTAGACTGATTTAGAAAAATGTATTAATATGTCAAACTGGTACCCACTGAACAGCATTATGCAGCATGGGTTGCAACACATTTCATGCAGTGCAAAGTGTCTAGATTATTACTGTAGTTCTAGAATGTCAGAAAAATAGTTTTGACCAGCTAATAATAGCTGTTATGGCTCCTAAAGAGCCATTAACGTTTTTGTTCAATGTGACACTGTTCTTTAGAGTATTGTGCATTGTTTATTCAGTTTAATTTCGAAAATCTGGAAACCAGAAGTCACAGAGTTAGTACTTCCTGGTTAGTGATGGATTATTTGCAACTTTTCTTTATGCGTAACACAGGCTGTATATTTGTAAAAATGTTTGACACGCAGCAACATACATCTAGTGTGTAAAACTACTTTTATTGGAAGAAATAATTTGTGTTATGTAAAATGGAGAGGTTTGAATTGTCTCCAAAAGCTTCTGGATGAGAGCAGATCTGTGTGGTGTGTTGAAGTTTGGAGTTTTCACCAGAGCATCCAAAAGCCAGAAGTCGGTTGACCACTGTGAGTCAGCATTATTTGAGCTGGGTACACTCTGTGACTTTGAGGTGTTGGAGAAAGTACCTGCAGTGGATCAGCTAATAGAGAAAAGGTCATCTAACCAAAGCCGGAGGTTTGCCAACTGAACTCCATCACTGCACACGTCGTCATAGACTGGAAAGCTTGTTTGGTGCTGGGGCCTTCCCAGTATTGCCACAACGGATAACGAGGACCAGTTCACCTCAGCGAAGTTCAGAGTTCCTCACACTACAGTCCAACTTCACTGTTTGCTCTTTGAAGGTGGCTTTATTGCATAAATGTATGAAGATGCATAAAGTATTATATTTATTAAGTGTTTTGGGATACCACTCTCGCTGTGCATTGCCCAGCATCAAACAACACTTTTGACTTTTTAACCTTTTCCCTCTTCCTCACCATAGCAACTTTAATTTCAGAAGAAAGATCAGATCTGTGTTTATGCAGCAGCCTGCTGACACTATCCACGAACTGAGTCATCTCTGAGACCACGTGAATCCCGTTTTGGATTTTTGATTACTTTGTAAAAAGATGAAGAGAAACTCAACAGGACTACTGAACAATTTGTCAGTGTGTGGTGTGATTTAGGGATTTTTTTTTTATATGCTAGCTATGTGTTTGAATGATGAGGAAGTCTTGTTTCACTGAAATCTATTTCTGTATTAAAACTTCCACAGAGTTATGATGCATTATTGTAGGATGGAGTTGTGGATGGAAGGACTTGATCTCATACACTTTTCATTTTATGTGCTTAAGTTAAAGCAAGAAATTCTTCCTCTTAAACATAATGTAAGTGGAAATGAGAACATTCAGTTCACAGAATGTCACGGGATGATGACCACTTTCTCTGGTTCTTAGTAGCATTTCTGCTCACATTAGGACAATATTTAAACCAGAACAAGCCCACTCTGTTGGTGTTAACATATTTTACAATTGGCAAACTAAGATAACTGTAAAATATGTTAACACCGACACATATTGCAGCCATGGCTATTTTTGTTGTATAGCACATTTACCGCAGCTAGACAATTCAGAGTATGTTACATGATTAGATTGACAATACAACAAAAAATCAAAAATATCACATTGCAGTGGCAAAGTAAGGAAAAATAACACCAAGTTGAAAAACAGACGACACTTTATGATGTTCCAGTTGTAATTCACTGAAGGCAGCTCTGAGCAAAAGGATTTTTAGTCTTGATTTAAAGGAACTTATTTTTTCAGCATTTTCTTTTTCAGTTTTCTGGAAGTTGGTTCCAGATTAGTGGAGCATAAAAACTGAATGCTGTATCTCCGTGTTTGATTCTGATTTGCTTGATTGTTCTGTGATGTTTACTTTACATGATTTTGTTACGGAACAAAGTTTTATAATAAATAAAACTGTTTGATTATAAAAGTCAGGTAAATGTCTTAGTGCGACGCAGAAAATGTCACACAAAAAAAACCTTTCAGTACGTCTTTATTCAGTCGCCCATTTTTATAGCTTTAGACCTGCAACATGTGTATGAAAAAATCCTACATGATTAAACTTTCAAAATTACAATTGATTGATCCGAAAGCTGTCATGCTTTTGTAAGAAGCCAAAATGCCACATATGTGCATTTTCCTGTTTTATGTTGGTCATATCACGATCACAACTAACTTCCTTTTTTACATTCAAAATGAACTATTTCACATTTAAATGCTTACCAGAAATGTGTGTTAATATTTAATTAAACAACAAAGTAATGTAGTCTCATATTCTAGCATTAAAAAAATATACATGAGGAATTAATGAAACCTCTCACTCTCTCTAAGAGAAAGGACGATAAAAGAAGACTAATCCTTTCCTGTTTTATGTCAGAATCACCAAAACTGTTTCTATTTGCTAAGCTTTCTTCAAAGTTGGATGGTGGAGCATCTTTAGATATATTTGAAGGTAACATCTTCCAGCTTCCTTGGATGAAATTAATATTAAGGAAAATTAAAACAAATCAGCCAAGGTAAAAGAGAGAAACCCTCCACAGCTTTGATTCTTTACTGTGTACAGTTTCCAGATGCCTGAAGTGCTACATTTATTCTGTTAATTTACTGCAAACAAATATTAACATCATGGGAATGTCCAGCAAGCAGATCTTTTTGGAAGTGGACAGAGATGTGAAATATGGGTATCAAGGCCACTGTGGTGTATGTTAGTGGTCGTCTTCTTTATGTCTGGATGGAAGGTTTTGTAAACAAGACTTCAGGTAAACAGCAAAAAAAATATTTCAACCTGCACCCCATATCAGAACAACCGAATCATGAGCAAATTTTGGCCCAATCGTGGAAATTCCTGTTGATATTTAGACACAATCTCTATTGAACAACACATATATGGCACCATTTTAGGCATTTCCCAACCTATAGGTCTGACAGGTTTTGTTTCATAGGCACACTTTCCATATCAAGTCCTCTTCAGCTCCTGGTTTCAACCACATTGTGCTGGGATCCAAACCTTTCCTTAACTGATTAGTCCCAGTGTCAGACCATAGAGTGCCATCACATCTGTGGAGTCAAAGGGTGGCAGTGGGGCTTGTTTACTGCAGGAGGGACTTTTGCACTTACAAAATAAATGACATAATGAGGAAAGAACATTATGTAGAAACAATTATGCAAGCTCTGAAAGAAAAACTAAGTATTGGGTCTAAATGGGTACAAATAGTTCTAAGTGGACGATGAGATGTCAGTAAATTTGTTATAGTCAGTGTTTTGAAGAAATTGTGGGGATTTGTGCAAAAGATTTGACTCAGGTCAGAAATTTTAAAGGCAATTCTATACAAAAAGTGTGTAAACATCTGACTGAGCAACATAATGTTCTCATTCTTGAGGCATTTAATCATGCAGGAAAGGCAGAGTATGTAAATATATGGTTTCAACTTACTGAACATATATGTCTGTTTGTAGGGTAACTCTTACATTATCAAGAAATATAAATATTAGCCCTGGAGGATGTTGCAAACCAAGCTGACTGTACAGAGATAGGATTTCATCATACAGTGACATGTTTGCATTGTGTCCACTGAGACACATTTTAACCAAAGGTGCAACAACACAGCTGTGGTTTTAACATTTATTTAAACTTGAGTTGTAATAATCAGGACGTACTGCTGGGCCGATGCTCTAATATTGAGAATAAGTCGGTGAGGCTGATCTGTGGTAAAATATTTAGCATTCTGAAAAGAAGCAATTAACAGCAATGGGAGTCTTGTGACTTCTCAGAATCAACTTGTTAAACTAGAAAGCTGTGAATAGCTTCTTTTTGGTTGCTTAAACATGATGCTGCTTGCTTAAGAGCCACTTCCTGAATACAAGAGGCTGAAGTCTCAGAAGTGGAAATAGCCAAATATCATGTGCTTCAGAGATCTCAGAGGAAATCCATATTTAGACCTTCATACTAAAAATGTGATTTTTCTCTGGCACAAACGAGGTTTCTCTCTGTTCACTTTGACCTGAGAGTAATTTACACCGAATTGTAGCTGTAAAAGAAAGTTTCTTCTTTAATATAAATAAAAAGAATATTAGATGTTTGACAGGATATGGTGTGGATTCATATCATCCTGCCACCATGCAGAGCCTGGTGTAAACCCACAGCAGGATCAAGTAAAACTCTGTCAGCTCAGCTCCAATTATCTAAGCTCTAAAAAGGAGTCCCGTGTATTATTGCATTAAAAACGTATGAAAAGCCGCATTTCATCTGGATTCACGACAGCTCACCACCCGGTGTGAGAGCCTCGCTCCCCGGAGAGTTTTTACTCCTCTTCTTCCCCTTTTATCCCCCATTTTCTTGTGTATGTAAACAGAAGTAAAGCATTTTAAGCTTCGGGGCAAAGCGTGATGATCAAACAGCTTGCACAATCAATGACTTTGAAGAGATCTGAAAGCGCTCATAAATGTAGCTATTTCACACAAAATGAGCAGCAGAAATGAAGATATTCCCTCCTGCAGCCAGTGGCCACGTGTTTTCTTTTTTCGTCTGTATCTTTGGAAGAAGAGCGGGAAATCAAAACATGGAGGAAAGTGTGCAAGCGGAAGGGCCGCAGCTTGCACGGCACGATGTCGTTGCATGAGCGAGCATCGATGGGCCTGTTAGCTGCTCTGTGAGGAGGAGTCAGTGAGAAGACACAAAAGGTCCTCTGAGAAGTTTCACTACTTCAGGCCCTTTTATTTAAAGGAGCGTCTGACAAAAACCCAAAGTCGTCAATGTGTGCAGGATTCTCTTCTAATTCTCTATCTGCCATTTTACAGAAAACCACCAAATGTTAGCTTCAAGATATGCAAATTAGTAGCTGTTCCGTGAACATGTGTTTTATTTTTTTTTCTGTAAGTTGAAGTGTTTTCACACTTAAGCAAACGCAAGCGAAGATCAGACAAGAGATGGCTTCCTGTTCTTGGTGGTGTAGCTGAAATGAAACTTCCTGCCTCTGAGAGCCAAGGTGAAGGCAGGCTCTCAGTTCGCTGTGTGACATCACTCCCGTTTGCTTCACTTGAAACCAGAAGCAAGGTTTAGGGTTTGGGGAACAAGTCCAGGAAACTGCGTCTTCTGATAAGACAGATAAAGCGAATGTAGTTTGAAACAGATCAGCGTTTAGGGGGTTTATATTAGAAATAGAGGTTAGGTTTGGCGTCCGATTTGTTCTTCGTCCTCTTTTGGACCCGACTCGGCTTGAATCGTGGGTGACCACACACACCCTTACGCCCCGGACATGGCGGGTCTCCGAGGTCTGATGATCTTGCTGGTCCTGATGGTTGGTTTGGCTCACTGTAAGTACTCCAAAAAAATATAATAAAAGTGAAGCTTTCTTTATGAGCTGGTTGTAAGGAGGGAAGTGATGCATTCAGTGTCTTCTTGTGTCTTTCTACTGACAGTTTGTCTAAAAATGGGTTTAATTTAAAAAATAAAAAAAAACGTTGATGCGATGATGTCTAACCTCCTAAGTTAAGTTTCTGAACTTGCAGCAGATTGTTGTTTGGTGTTTATGGTAAAAGGTGAATTATTTTTTGGGAGTGAGACATGAATCTGTCATCAGCTTTTCTTTCAAAAGAAGTGGAAAACATCAGCGAACAAAATGTAATCATTTAAACTGAGGGCAGAGATGACAAGCTACAGTATATCAAACCTTTGAGTTGCTTCTCTGCTTTTGTGCTGCTTCACCTCTCTTAAACTTTTCCAAACCCCGCGAACGGCAGACAGTAGAGCCGCACATCTGTGAGATGTGAGGAGCTGAAAAGTGACAGGTTTTATCAGCCGCCTTTGGCAAAAGAATAAACACTGATGTTCAATCAAAGGCTGCAGTTAATAAGACGATGCTGCTTAAAACACGCCGTAAAAGCGAAGGGAATTTTTGCAATCATGTTTCTGTTCTGCTTTGACATTGTGCATGTGTGTGATGGTGTGATCCTGCACTGTACGTGTGTGCGTGTGTGTGTGTGTGTGTGTGTGTGGGTGGAGGGTAAGCATGTCTATCAAAGACGGTAGATTTTTTTTTCTTATGGGGTGTGTCCCTGCGAGCTCTTCACTTCAACCTTTGTCATTGTCGGTGTTGGATTAAGATAAACATCTGTGTGTGTGTGTGTTTGTGTGTGTGTGTGTTTGCGTGTGCGTGCGTGGATGCATGCAGAAGGTGTGCAGGCTCACCTCATTGCCTGCAGCAGCACTCACAGTTCTGCTACCGTTCAACACATCAAACATCTTTTTTCCTATTTTAGGGAGACGTCTGTGCGCACGAGCTGAAATAAATGCTTCTTTTTTTGTTTCGCTCTCTTGTCTTTTTCTGCAGCCAGGGTCAGAGTTTGTCACTTGTTTTTTTTCTGCAAGCTGTACAGTATTTTCAGCAAGGCTGTGTTAGGTGTGTCTTTATGGAGCACCACCACAACAGACGTCTTTTATTTACGTAAATATTCCATTTTCTTGTTTTGTAACTATTTAGTAAGTTAAAGTAGTGACAGCTGTTCTAAAGTAGGAATAAAAAGTTTTCAGTTAACATTTAGTTTAGTTTTTTCTACTTTAGCCAAAGTTGGAACCTGAAATACTCCTAAATATAAATTCTGCTAAAAACCACCTTGTTCAGCCATTTTTCTACTTTCACTTGATCATTTTTTAAGGTTTTCCAACATTTTAATGAAGAGAGAAAAGGCCTTTCGTTTCCTTAAAGCTACCCGGCATATGAGCGCGTCTTGACATGCATTTTGCAGTAGCTGCAGCGGGACGGAGCTGTGACCACTTCCTTGTTCCATTCTGGGCTGCCTTGACTTCCTGGCAGGGCCGGGCCGGGCCGAGTCGAGCGCTGCGAGCTTTAGTTTTCGTGACAAAGAAATAGGAACTGTCTGAAAATGAAGAAGTGAGGTCAGAACTGTTGAACATAATTAAAGGTCTTTTCTGCAAGGAGACAAAAAGGCGTAACAAGAAAAAATAAATGCACACACAGACGGACAGTAACCAGAGTTACAAAAACATTTAATTCAGGTTTTTGCAGAATGTCAAACGATTAAATGAAATCCAGACGTTTGGTCATTTAGCTTCTGTTACTTCAGACACTTCCACACTCTGACTTTGTTCTTCTTTTGTTTTCTTCATCTTCTAAATCTCACTTAAAACGAAAGTGTGGAAATCACACATTGTTTCACACTTTGCCCTACGGACAGTGGAACAGAGAGTACTCCAAGGGACGACAGAAACTTCGAGTTACGCTCTTGAAAACAGCTGAAATTAGTTGATCCTAAAGAAAATCAGGAAAGTAATGTTGAAGGGACCAAGTTTTGATTATTCTTTATATTTTCATAATGTTAGGCTTTACTGTACTGTCTTTATTGTAGCTTCCACCTTGCCTTTACTTTGTACACATTTGGGCCTTTATGTGAGCTGATAATGATGGAGAGACGCGTTACATTTAGAGAGAAAAAATATTTTACAATAACAACAAAATAAACAAACTATCCAAATTCTCTTAAACAACATTGAACAGTTAAACTAAAGTAAAGGTACAAACGTAATTTTGTTAGAGATGTAAAGATAAATGTGTAAATATTCAAAACTTACTCCATTATTAACACATTATTGGTATTTATGTTGCTTTTACTTTAGCTTGGAAGTGTATTATACATAAAGTATGAGTTATCAGACAATAAGGTGAAAGATTGGAACAAATAATCTGGTAATGAATAATTTATGAACACAAACTGTAAGTTTTTGTCATTTTTTTCTAGATTTGTTAAAAGTAGTAAAATGGCCAAAAAGCATTACATTTTGGAATAAATTATATAAACTTTACATTTTTGGCTGCTCAAAAGATGATAATAATCCAGAATTATATCACTCGTTTCTTCTGTAAACGAGTGATATAAACATTTGTCAGTGTAAGGGAGGTGATGAATTCAGACTCAATCAGGGAATCTTCAGTTGGTAAATTTTAGGTTACGATAATTTACAGTCATAAAATTGGCTGTAAAGTGTTTTTGCAAATGCTGAATCTAAATTTAAGCTTGTAAATTAGAAATAATGGATTTTCAAAATATCAATAACCCACCGTTCCCACTTCCTTATCAGTTCCTCACAAACATTTTAAATTTAAAAATGTGGGTTTAAATTTGACCAACACATTTCTTCTCACTGAAAGAGTAATTAGCATATTGGATTTGTAGAGGGAAAAATATTAGGGTGATGGTCGTGAGGCCTTCCAGCGTAAAAACTCATCTCCAACAATAAATGATCAAAACAGTGAAAACATCTAAAAACCCAGTCAGTAATTATGAGGAGGGTTTTATTGCTGTATTGCCAATGAATAAAATATTTCCCATTAACTATTGAGAAGGGTATAAATATAAATAATTTTAAAATGAAACGTCAATAAATACAAATAAGTAATGTTTCTTCAAATTGACACTGCTCTTAAGTTGTTTTTGTCCAGTCAGAATCAAAAATGTTAGTTGAATGACAGACTTTCAAATCAAAGTCTGTCGGGGTTATTAATAATTTTGTGTTTAACTGTAAATAAGGAGCAGGACAGAATATGAAATTATGTTTTTGCTTTGTTTTACTTTGTGCTGTGGTGATTCCTGATTCCTTTTAGTGAATGAATTTAATTAATACTTTCAATCTTATTAATTTAAATCTCTGCTAATGGATTTTGTCATATTTTCTGTTTCTAAAACAATAATTTGTTAGTTATTTTAATAAAGCATGTATTATTCGGTTTGTTTTTAAGCCAAATTTAAATTTCTAGATATTTATTGTTTATTTATCAAAGGTAATAATGAGGGAAATGAGAGTCTCTAATAAACAGAATGGTATAGAGTAATGAAAGTATTTTACAACCTTTGTGTTTTGGGCCACAGAAATGTAGAAGCTAATCTATACTTTTCATACATTTCATTGAGTTTTGTGCTGTTTACCTGTAGAATAATCTAAAGGATCAGGGAAGTAAAAAGTTATGTTGTATAATTCCCACAAACCTAAAAGTCTATTTTATGTTAACCAATTTTTATCGTTTTTATTTTATTCTTTACATAATCCAACACAGATTATAGGAAATGAGTTATAATCCAGTCATTTTAGATTAATGTCTCACTTGTTTTAAAAACTAATCAGAGAACTGTTCAAAGGCTGCATAACCCTCGGTTAGTCATTAACTGAAATTAACTATGAGATTAGATCCGTATTTGTTTCTGCTAAATATTCAGCATTTTTCCTCTAACTGTTTTAAATAATTAAGTTTTTGAATGTGAAACAAAGGCACAGATCGACCTCTTCCCTCAGTAACTGAATCATTTCTCACCGGTGCTCTAATAACTGACACAGTGAGTCTGAACGAGGCGGTGAAATGTCACTGCAGAGAGCGTGCATCTCTGCTCAGAGCTGTGAAACAACAACGCACCAAACCACATCCTGACTCTCTTTGTCTCACAGACCCTGATCACATTGTTCATCTTCTGTCAGGAGGAAAACTGAAGCACTTTGGGATGCTTAAAACAGACGTTAAAATATTAGTACAAGTTATTATTCTTTTTAAATTGTGCTTAAATGAGCATTTAAAAAATAATAAACACATAAACCTCAACAAGAGCTAAAAACAGGGACCCAACATACATCATACAAAGTATTAAAATTAAAATTTTATTCAAACTTTTTGTGTTTTGTTTAGTTTTTATTCATGAGTGGTGGTTTGGACAGCAGTATAGTAAGTACTGAGTATCTACATGCTAGTGCAAAGCAGGAAGTGGTGGTTTGCTTACTGAAATAGCAAGTGTGGTTCTGTCATGTTGCCAGGGCAACCAGGTTTGACAGAGCTGCCTCATCCAGATAAGTCGGCCATCTTCCTCTTTCAGGCTGATAATGCTTTCACGTTGTTTTTAACAAAAATAAAATGATCCTCAAAGAAAGAAATATAAAATAAAAACTTCTGTTTGTTTAAAAAAGTGTTTGTTTAGTGTGATGGTGTGTATGATTTCTTTACATAAGGTAATTTTCTTTTCTTTTTATATTTTCAGGTCAAGAGAAAAACACGAGTAAGTAGTGATTCATATTTAGCCAAAATAAAATTTTGGTTAAATATGTATTTATTCATTAAATGCAAATGCTTAGTTCCTAAAAGCCACCAGCTTTGCTTCATGTTGCCCAAACCTTTAAAGCTGCTCAGTCTTCCTACATTGTCTTCATATACAACCACCAGACTCAGAGACAGCGGCGGTTCTAGACCAAACTTACCAGGGGGCCCAGTGTTTTCTCCTGGGGTGAGGAACAAAAGAACAACAACAA